>NW_023309605.1:5487-9651 GCF_011077185.1 Oxyura jamaicensis
CCTGCTCCCCTTTCACGTAATGCTTTTAACTTGGCACTACCACATAAGTTGTCTCTTTTGTTGTGGTGGTTTTACTCAGGTGGGCGACCAAGCTCCACCACAACCGCTCTCTCACTCCCCTTCGTCAAAGAGGAATGGGGAGAAAATATGATGAAAGGGGTTCAAAGGTTGAGATAAGGACAAGGAGATCATGCAGTAATTATTGTGATGGGCAAAAGACTCAGCATAGGGAGATAGTAAGATTTATTGCCTATTACTAACGAGCTAGGGAAGTGAGAAACAAAGGAAAGAAACCAAAAACACCTTCCCCCCCCATCCACCCTCTTCCTCCTCCACCCCCCAAGTGGCGCAGGGGAACAGGGGAATGGGGGTTATGATCAGTCTATAGCGCTTCTTCTCTGCCGCTCCTTCTCGGTCACTCTTGTCCCCTGTGCTGTGGGGTCCCTCCCACGGGATGCAGTCCTTGCTGAACTGATCCAGTGTGGGCTTCCCACAGGCAGCAGCTCTTCAAGAACTGCTCCAGATATGGGTCCGTACCACGGGGTCCATCCCTCGGGAGCAAACTGCTCCAACCTGGGTCCCCCATGGGCAGCAGCTCCTTCCAGGTCACCTGCTCCTGCGTGGTCTTCTCTCCATGGGCTGCAGGTCCAGCCTGGAATCTGCTCCAGCAGGGGTCTTCCATAGGTCACAGTCTCTGTCAGTGCAGGTCCACCTGCTCCACTGCGGTCTCCTCCACGGGCTACAGCGTGGAACCCTGCTCCACCATGGTACTCCATGGGCTGCAGGGGGACAGCCTGCTTCACCATGGTCCTCACCACAGGCTGCAGGGGACTTCTGCTCCAGCACCTGGAACACCTCTCTCCCTCCTTCTTCACTCACATTTTGCTTTTAGAATAACAGACCATCTTTAAAGCAGTCTTGTAAAGTTCTCACATAATTTAGTGCATAGAAAAGTCAAGATATTTTCACAGGACCGTCTCTTTTGCAGGTGCAGAAGAGGCCCATAAAGTACTGAGAGCAATGGATGCTATTAATTTCAATTGATTCTGGCTCTTCTACTTCTTAAGGAGTCAGAAAGCTGATGATACAATATGCTAAGAGAAAGTTTTACATTGCTCTAGAGGAATGAAAAGGAGAGAAAGATCTGGGGTCAGACATATATGTTAAATATCAACCCAAATTTGCTGGACTTCAGTATCTCTATGTCCTTTTGCACCTGGACAAAATTCTACAGTTAAGTGTAGCAGATGAAAGGAAAAATCAAGGACAAAGACAGATTATTGAAGTCTCTTGCTTCTGAAGATTTTAATATGAAATTGAATGTACAAGATTAGTAACTAAACCTTTTTGCTGGGAACTATATCCAGAAGATTAGTAACTAAACCTTTTTGCTGGGAACTATATCCAGAAGATCTGCATGTACCACCCCAGACTGGTAACCTCTATCTCCTATTTTTATTTTCAAAATAATTACAAGTGATGTATTATGTCATTAGGGGAGTTAGGTATGGTTTTGATGTAAAAAAAAAATTCTTAGAAAGTTCTTTAATATTGAGTGAAGTATTTATACTGTGTATATGCAAAACAAAGCCATTTCATGGACAGTAGAAAAGCAGGCAGGCTTGGAAGAGGTCTTTCAGTCACATTCACAATAACAATGTTCTCTTCAGAGACTGAACTGAGCACTAAACTTCAGGCTATACTGTGATTTTTCTACTTCTGTTACTTCTATCATAAAATATTTGTCTCAAAGTGTGAAAGACAGACAAACAAAAAGAAGGAACATGGCTAGTCGTTCTTTAATTTCACAATAGAATATTTCTGAGTATTTTTGATTTTTCTTTAAATATATTTTTTACTTTTATGATGCTTTGATGCATAATTGTACGAATACTGAAAAAGAAACAAAACACCAAAACAAAGAAACAACTAGAAAATAATTTCTTCTGTCTGTAAGCAATGGATACCTCAAAAAAATAAACAAAAAAGATTGAAGAAATCATCAGTGTAGAGCCCCATTGGATGACAATATAAAGAGTTTAATTATCTACAGGGAAGATTTTTATAATCACTAAGAGGTTCAGGAGAAGCAGCTGAACTGAAAGTTAATGGGATTTCTTTTCCTAAATCTTGGGTGTTTTTGAATGTTCAGCTCCTTCATGAATGAATTACAAATAATGTTGGAACACTTTGAAAGATCTTTTTATTATCTCTCCCAGCTTAATGATTCTTGTGGTCATAATCTGCCTTCCAAAAATATGTACTATGTACTCTGAAAATCATAGAATTATAGAAAGGTTTAGGTTGGAAAGGACCTTAAAGATCTTTGAGTTCCAACCCCTCTGCCATGGACAGGGACACCTCCCAGTCAAATACCCATATAACCTGGCCCTAAACTCTTCCAAGGATGGGGTATCCACAGCTTCTCTGGTTAACTTGTTCCCATGCCTCACCACACTCTATGTAAAGAATTTCCTCCTTATATCTAATCTAAATGTACATATATATATATTTAGTTTAATGCCATTATTTATTGTTCTATCACTATATACCCTGATAGAGTCCCTCTCCAGCTAACTGGTAGGCTCTCTTCAGGTACTGGAAGGCCAGAGCTTCCTCTTTCTTCTCTAGGCTGTACAACCCCAGTTCCCTCAACCTGTCTTCATAGAAAATGTGTTCCAGCCCTTTGATAATCCTCATGCACCTCCTCTGGACTCATCTGAATATGAGAATATTCGTGGGAGAATAGACCAACCCCCACCTTGCTACAGCCTCCCTTGAGGTACCTGTAGAGAGTGATAAGGTCACCCCTGAGCCTCATCTTCTCCAGGCTGAACAGTCCCAGCTCCCTCAGCCGCTCCTCATAAGACTTGTTCTCCAGACCCTTCACCAGCTTCATTGCCCTTTTCTGGACTCGCTCAAGCACCTCCATGTCTTTCTTGTAGCGAGGGGCCCAAAACTGAACACAGTACTCGAGGTGCGGCCTCACCAGAGCCGAGTACAGGGGGACAATCACTTCCCCCGACCTGCTGGCCACACTGTTTCTTATGCAAGCCAGGATGCTGTTGGCCTTCTTGGCCACCTGAGCACACTGCTGGCTCATATTCAGCTGACTATCAACCATCACTCCCAGGTCCTTCTCTGCCAGGCAGCTTTCTAACCACACATCTCCCAGCCTGTAGTGCTGTTTGGGGTTGTTGTGCCCCAGGTGCAGGACCCGGCACTTGGCCTTGTTGAACTTCATGCAGTTGACCTCGGCCCATTGGTCCAGCCTCTCCAGATCTTCCTGCAGAGCCTTCCTACTCTCGAGCAGATCGACACACGCACCTAACTTGGTGTCATCTGCAAACTTGCTGAGGGTGCACTCGATCTCCTCATCCAGATCATCAATGAAGATGTTAAAGAGGACTGGCCCCAGAACCGAGCCCTGGGAGACTCCACTAGTGACCGGCCTCCAGCTGGATTTGACTCCATTCACCACAACTCTCTGGGCCCGGCCATCCAGCCAGCTCTTAACCCAACAAAGTGTACACCAGTCCAAGCCATGAGCAGCCAGTTTCTTGAGGAGAATGCTGTGGGGGATGGTGTCAAAAGCCTTACTGAAGTCAAGGTAAACCACGTCCACAGCCTTTCCCTCATCCACTAAGCGTGTCACCTTGTCATAGAGGGAGATCAGGTTCGTCAAGCAGGACCTGCCCTTCATAAACCCATGCTGACTAGGCCTGATCACCTGCTTGCCCTGTAACTGCCGCATCATGACACCCAAGATAACCTGCTCCATGAGCTTCCCTGGCACTGATGTTAAACTACCAGGCCTATAGTTCCCTGGGTCTACCCTCCGGCCCTTCTTGTAGATGGGCGTCACATTTGCTAGCCGCCAGTCAAGTGGGACCTCCCCCGATAGCCAGGACTGCCAATAAATGATGGAAAGTGGCTTGGCCAGCTCCTCCGCCAGTTCCCTCAGTACCCTCGGGTGCATCCCATTTGGCCCCATCGACTTGCGTACATCCAAATGCTGTGGCAGGTCGCCAACCATTTCCTCGTGGATTGTGGGGGCCACATTCTGCTCCCCATCCCCTTCCACCAGCTGAGGGTACTGGGCGTCCAGAGAACAACTGGTTTTGCTGTTAAAGACTGAGGCAAAGAAGGCGTTAAGCACCTCAG
>NW_023309606.1:0-251 GCF_011077185.1 Oxyura jamaicensis
GCGCGGCCTTGTTGTTTCTTTTGTTTCTCTTTCTCCCCATTCCCCTTCCCTTTAATTAAATCATTTTCATCTCAAACCTCAAGCTCTTTGTGTTGTCTTTTCTCCCCCTTCCTCTTTGTGGAGGGGAGGAGTGAGAGAGCGGTTGTGGTAGAGCTCGGCTGCCCACTCGAGTAAAACCATCACAGTCCTTTTTGGTGCCCAACGTGGGGCTCGAGGGTTGAGATAACCGTAGAATTGATTAAAGTAACTCC
>NW_023309606.1:351-650 GCF_011077185.1 Oxyura jamaicensis
CTTCCTCTATATCCGATCGGAGAACGTGTTGAAATCTGTGTTTCATTCCTTTATCACACTGTGCGGTAACATGCTGGCCTCCAGTTTTGTCTGGTACTCAGGCCCTGCATTGCTATCCTTCTGGTCTCCTGGAGATTATCTTTCTGGAAATATGAAGAATTACACTGCCTTCTTTTTCTTCCCTGGCAGTCAATTTATGAGTAATATCAGGGCTGGTGCTTTTTTCTTCTCTCCCTGTGGGCTAATCACAGAAGCCTTTGAGTTTTTTGGATACCCTTGGTCAGATGTCATCCTCCTAT
>NW_023309606.1:750-1770 GCF_011077185.1 Oxyura jamaicensis
TTAACTTCACCCCTGAACAAGTGCAAAATCCAAAAAAACTGGTAGAATGTTTGGAAGATGTATGCCCTGACCCTGGCAATACCAGAGAACTCCACCAGCTTGCTGCACTCTGCTGGGGTCTGGCTTACACCTATCAAATGTCAATTAACACTGCCCAGCACCCTCAAGGGGATAGGAAAGTTTCTGAACTTGATAGTGAGATAACACACACTGTGACCACCCCAAACGACCAACCATCTATGGTATCAGTCGCCCCTATAGTCAAGACAAAACAATGGAAACGGAAGTCAGCTCGTTTAGTAAGGGAAGAAGCTCATCCTGAGGAGGAGGGAGAGGAGGAAAAGGCAGGCACCTCTAAAGCAGCGTCATCACAACATCAGGGAGAAGAGACTGAAATAATAAATGAATCAGAAACCACTCGATCTCTATCCTTGAGTGAGTTGCGAGAAATACAAAAGGATTTCAGTCGTCATCCAGGTGAGCACATCCTCACCTGGCTGCTTCAATGCTGGGACGCTGGGGCCAATAGCAAACAACTAGAAGGCAGTGAAGCCAAGCAGCTGGGATCCCTCTCTAGAGAAAGGCTCATTGACAGAGTAATTGGGAGAGAGGCACAGGTCCTCAGCCTCTGGAGGCGACTCCTGGCAGCCGTGAAAGAAAGGTATCCGCACAAGGAAGATATTGTATACCAAGTAGGCAAGTGGGCCACCATGGAGAAAGGTCTCCAGCAACTGAGGGAATTAGCTGTGCTGGAGATGATTTATAGTGATTTAAACAATGCTCAGACGCCTCAAGATCCCGATGAAGTCCAGTGCACAACATCCATGTGGCGGAAGTTTGTACGGGCTGCACCCTCATCACATGCCAGCACACTGGCAGCAATGAATTGGGATGAGGGGATGGGGCCAACAGTGGACACTGTGTCCATTCAGCTTCATAAATA
The DNA here is from genome assembly GCF_011077185.1 of Oxyura jamaicensis. Lineage (NCBI taxonomy): Eukaryota > Metazoa > Chordata > Aves > Anseriformes > Anatidae > Oxyura > Oxyura jamaicensis. Next base: position 1,694 of record NW_023309606.1, read on the forward strand.
TGAAGAAAACCTCACTGCCCCAATACGGGCCTGCATTTCAGCCATGGAGAGACTGTCCCAACGGTTAGAGGAACATA
>NW_023309606.1:1870-3319 GCF_011077185.1 Oxyura jamaicensis
GCAACAAGAAAAGAGGCCCCTAGGAGGATTGCTGCCCCAGTTTCTGTTGGGCAAACCCCCAGAGGCAGTAGAAAGGCTAGCATTACTCCTGACCCTGACTAAGAGACCTCTACTTCACATTTGGAAGAATTAATTGACAGATGCTCCAACCAGGACTAGTGGGGCCCTGCCTCTGGCCAGGTAGAGGAGAGGGACAACCGGATTTACTGGACTGTGTGGATTTGATGGCCTGGCACACCGGAACCACAGAAATATAAAGCTTTAGTGCACACTGGTGCACAGTGTACCCTAATGCCATCAGGCCACCAAGGGGCACAACTTATCTCTATCTCTGGAGTGACAGGAGGATCCCAAGAGCTAACTGTATTGGAAGCTGAAGTGAGTCTAACTGGGAATGAGTGGCAAAAGCACCCCATCGTGACTGGCCCAGAGGCTCCATGCATCCTCGGCATAGACTACCTCAAGAAAGGGTACTTCAAGGATCCAAAAGGGTACTTCAAGGATCCAAAAGGGTACCGGTGGGCTTTTGGCACAGCTGCTTTGAGCACAGAAAAGATTAAGCAGCTGTCTACCCTGCCTGGCCTCTCAGAAGACCCTTCTGCCGTAGGATTGCTGAGGATTGAAGAACAACAAGTGCAAATTGCGACTACAACTGTGCACCGGCAGCAATATCGCACCAATTGAGACTCCCTGATCCCTATCCATAAGCTAAGTCATCAACTGGAGAGCCAAGGAGTGATCAACAAGACTCATTCACCCTTCAATAGTCCTATATGGCCAGTGCGAAAGTCTAATGGCGAGCGGAGGCTAACAGTGGACTATCGGGGCCTGAATGAAGTCACGCCACCACTGAGTGCTGCAGTGCCGGACATGCTAGAACTCCAGTATGAACTGGAATCAAAGGCAGCCAAGTGGTATGCAACAACTGATATTGCTAATGCATTTTTCTCCATCCCTCTGGCAGCAGCATGCAGGCCACAGTTTGCTTTCACCTGGAGGGGAGTCCAATATAGTTGGAATCGGCTGCCCCAGGGGTGGAAACACAGACCTACCATTTGCCATGGACTGATCCAGAAGACACTGGAACAGGGGGATGCTCCTGAACACTTGCAGTACATTGATGATATCATCGTATGGGGGAACACAGCAGAGGAAGTTTTTGAGAAAGGGAAGAAAATAATTCAAATTCTCTTGAAAGCTGGCTTTGCTATCAAACAGAATAAGGTCAAGGGACCCGCACAGGAAATCCAGTTCTTGGGGGTAAAATGGCAGGATGGACGTCACCACATTCCGACGGACGTGATCAACAAAATAACAGTTATGTCTCCACCAACTAGCAAAAAAGAAACACAAGCTTTTCTAGGTGTCCTGGTTTCAGTTAGGACAGTTATTTTTCCTTCTACTAGCTGGTAGGGTGCTATGTTTTGGATTAGGATGAGAAGAGTGCTG
>NW_023309606.1:3419-8245 GCF_011077185.1 Oxyura jamaicensis
TGAGAATAGTGCTGATAACATGCTGATGTTTTAATTGCTGCAGAGCAATGCTTATACTAAGCCAAGGACTTTTCAGCTTCTCGCTCTGTCCTGCCAGCGGGCAGGCTGGGGCTGCAGCAAGAGCTGGGAGGGGACAGACCCAGGACAGCTGACCCAAACTGGCCAAAGGGGTATTCCATACCATCTGACGTCATGCTAAACAATATATAGGGGTGGCTAGCCGGGCTGGGGGGGCCGGCTGCTCGGGGTTGGGCTGGGCATCGGTCAGCGGGTGGTGAGCAATTGCATTGTGCATCACTTGTTTGTACATATTATTATTATTATCATTATTATTTTCTATCTTAATAAACTGTCTTTATCTCAACTCACAGGCTTCACTTTCCCGTTTCTCTCCCCCATCCCAGAGAGGGAGGGGGGAGGGTGAGCGAACGGCTGTGTGGTGTTTAGCTGCCAGCCCGGTTAAACCACAGCACTAGGCCTCGTTGGATTTTGGAGAATGCATATTCTAGGCTATCACCAGCTTGTGAGTCCTCTATATCGAGTGACTCGAAAGAGAAACTATTTTGAGTGGGGCCCTGAGCAACAACAGGCCTTTGAACAAATCAAACAAGAAATAGCTCGTGCCCTTGGGCCTGTCCGTACCGGACCAGCTGTACATACTTTACACTGCAGCTGGGGAGCATGGCCTCACCTGGAGCCTCTGGCAGAAGACCCCAGGAGAAACTTGAGGTCGACCTCTGGGGTTCTGGAGAAAGGGCTATCGAGGATCAGAAGCCAATTACACCCCAACTGAAAAGGAAATATTAACAGCATATGAGGGGATTCGAGCTGCTTCAGAAGTTGTTGGTACAGAAGCACAGCTCCTCTTGGCCCCACGGCTCCCTGTGTTACATTGGATGTTCAAAGGAAAAATCCCCACTACACATCATGCAACCGATGCTACATGGAGTAAGTGGGTAGCGTTAGTTACACAGCGGGCTCGAATGGGGAAACCCAACCGCCCAGGAATCCTGGAAGAGATTATGGACTGGCCAGAGGGCAGGGATTTTGGAATACCGACAGAAGAGATAACCCGTGCTGAAGAGGCACCACCATACAACGAGTTGCCAGAAGACAGAAAGCAGTATGTGTTGTTCACTGACGGATCCTGCCGTGTGGTAGGGAGCCATCGGAAATGGAAAGCTGCTGTGTGGAGTCCCACACGACGAGTTGTGGAGACCATGGAAGGGGAAGGTGAGTCGAGTCAGTATGCAGAAGTGAAAGCCATACAACTGGCCCTAGAGATTGCTGAAAGAGAAAAATGGCCAGTACTGTATCTTTACACTGAGTCATGGATGGTGGCAAATGCTCTTTGGGGGTGGCTACAGCAATGGAGACAGAACAACTGGCAGCACAGAGGTAAACCTATCTGGGCTGCTTCCCTATGGCAAGATATTGCTGCCCGGGTAGAAAACCTGGCTGTAAAGGTACGTCATGTGGATGCCCACATGCCTAAGAATCGTGCCACTGAAGAACATCAGAACAACAAAGAAGTGGATCGAGCTTCAAAAATTGAAGTGGTTCAGGTGGACCTGGACTGGGGACGTAAGGGTGAGCTGTTTGTAGCTCGATGGGCCCAAGAAACATCAGGGCATCTGGGGAGGGATGCCACATACAGATGGGCTCGTGATCGAGGGGTGGACCTGACCATGGAGGCCATCACACAGGTTAGCCATGAGTGTGAGACGTGCTGCAATCAAACGAGCCATGAGGATAAAGTCTCCCTGGAACAGGGGGAGATGGCTTGGATTTCGATATGGTGAAGCCTGGCAGATTGACTACATTGGACCACTCCCACAAACCCGCCAAGGCAAATGTTACATACTTACCATGGTAGAAGCAACAACTGGGTGGCTGGAAACATACCCAGTAAACCATGCCACGGCCCGAAACACTATCTTGGGTCTGGAAAGACAAGTGCTGTGGCGACATGGTACACCAGAGAGAATTGAATCTGACAATGGGAGTCACTTTCGAAACAATTTGGTCACCTCCTGGGGCAAGAGACATGGCATTGAGTGGGTGTATCACATCCCTTATCACCCACAAGCCTCTGGGAAGGTTGAGAGATACAATGGATTGTTAAAAACTATGTTACGAGCATTGGGTGCTGGGACGTGGAAACATTGGGACATGAATCTACCAGAGGCCACTTGGCTAGTTAACAACAGGGGGTCTGAAAGCCGTCCTGATCCTGCTGAAACAAAACCCCTACACACTGTGGGAGAAGCTAAATTCCCCATAGTGCATGTAGGGAAGTGGATGGGGAAGGCGGTGTGGGTTGCTCCTGCCATGGGAAAAGGCAAACCCACTTGTGGGATTGTCTTTGCCCAAGAACCAGGGTATACCTGGTGGGTAATGCAGAAGGATGGGGATATCAGATGTGTGCCTCAAGGAGATTTAACCTTGAGAGAAAATTAATCTGTAATCCAAGTTACGTGTTGTAGGAGGACACTGCAGAACCAACGACAGGTCAACTTCGCAAGGAGCCGGGCAAATGCAACAGTGACTTGAGCTAAGCTAGTGCTGGTGTCAAGAAAATCAACTTCGCCTGCCCTGAGGGACCACTTTGACAGATGAAGCTGAAACCATCAACAGCTTTTATGAACATTTTGGGAAAAAGCCTGTGGAATGAAAGGTACAGATGTATAAACACTTTAATAGATAGAGAATATTGGTGATGAAATATCTATATACTAAACTATGGGGACCTGAGTGTGACACAAATGTTATGGAATAAGGGGTGGAGGTTGTATTGGGTCTGTCTGGGATGGAGTCACCTTTCCCTGCAGGAGCCCAGACAGTGCTGTGCTCTGCACTCGTAGCTGGAACAGCACTGGTATCACTCCAGTGTTGTGTCTATTGCTGCATAGTGCTGGCACAACATCAGAACTCCCTCCAAGCCCCCAAGAGCCAGCAGGCTGGGGGTGGGCAATTGATGGGGAGGGGACATCACCAGGGCAGCTGACCTAAACCAACCAAAGGGATATTCCATAACACCTGATGTCACACTCAGCAATAAAAGGGGGCCTCTCATGGGGGAAGGTCTCTCCTGAACAACCGGTATGCGTTTTGAGGCCCTGCTTCCCAGGACGTGGACGAACATCGCTCGTTGATGGGAAGTAGAGAATAACTTTTTTTCCTTTCTCTCTGTGCTTCCGCGTGGCCTTGTTGTTTCTTTTATTTCTTTTTCTCCCCATTCCCCTTCCCTTTAATTAAATAATTTTCATCTCAAACCTCGAGCTCTTTGTGTTGTCTTTTCTCCCCCTTCCTCTTTGAGGAGGGGAGGAGTGAGAGAGCGATTGTGGTGGAGCTCGGCTGCCCACTCGAGTAAAACCATCACAATTGGACTGTGTGGATTCGATGGCTTGGCACGTCAGACGCACAGAAGGATAAGGCTTTAGTAGACACCGGTGCACAATGTACTCTAATGCCATCAAGCTATAAAGGGCCAGAACCTATCAGTATTTATGGAGTGATGGGGGGATCCCAGCAGTTAACTGTATTGGAAGCTGAACTGAGTCTAACTGGGAATGAATGGTGAAAGCACCGTATTGTGACTGGTCCAGATGCTCCATGCATCCTTGGCATAGACTATCTTAGAAGAGGATATTTCAAGGACCCAAAAGGGTTCTGCTGGGCTTTTGGCATAGCTGCCTTAGAGACAGAGGGCATTGAACAATTGTCTACCTTGCCCGGTCTTTCAGAGGACCCTTTTGTTGTGGGGTTGCTGAGGGTCGAAGAACAGCAAGTGCCAATTGCTACTACAACTGTGCACCGGCGGCAATATCGCACCGACCGAGACTCCCTGATTCCCATCCATGAGCTAATTCGTCAACTGGAGAGCCAAGGAGTGATCAGCAAGACTCATTCACCTTTTAATAGTCCCATATGGCCAGTGCGAAAGTCTAATGGGGAGTGGAGACTAACCGTGGACTATCGTGGCCTGAATGAGGTCACACCACCACTGAGTGCTGCAGTGCCGGACATGCTAGAACTCCACTATGAACTGGAATCAAAGGAGCCAAGTGGTACGCCACAATTGATATCGCTAATGCATTTTTCTCCATCCCTCTAGCAGCAGAGTGCAGGCCACAGTTTGCTTTCACTTGGAGGGGAGTCCAATATACTTGGAATCGGCTGCCCCAGGGGTGGAAACACAGCCCTACCATTTGCCATGGACTGATCCAGTCTGTGCTGGAGCAGGGGGAAGCTCCTGAACACCTGTAGTACATCGATGACATCATTGTGTGGGGTGACACAGCAAAGGAAGTTTTCGAGAAAGGGAAGAAAATAGTCCAAATCCTTCTAAAGGCTGGTTTTGTCATTAAACAAAATAAAGTCAAAGGACCTGCACGAGAGATCCAGTTTTTAGGAATAAAATGGCAAGATGGACGTCGTCAAATCCCAATGGATGTGATCAACAAAATAACAGCTATGTCTCCACCAACTAGCAAAAAGGAAACACAAGCTTTCCTAGGTGTCGTGGGGTTTTGGAGAATGCACATTCCAAATTACAGTCTGATTGTAAACCCGCTCTACCAAGTAACCCGTAAGAAGAATCATTTCAAGTGGGGCCCTGAGCAATGACAAGCCTTTGAACAAATTAAGCAGGAAATAGTTCATGCAGTAGCCCTTGGGCCAGTCCGAACGGGACCAGATGTAAAGAATGTGCTCTACACCGCAGCCGGGGAGAATGGCCCCACCTGGAGCCTCTGGCAGAAAGAACCTGGGGAAACTCGAGGTCGACCCCTAGGGTTTTGGAGTCAGGGATACAGAGGATCTGA
>NW_023309607.1:0-829 GCF_011077185.1 Oxyura jamaicensis
GAATCTTAGCTTGTGCCAGGCAGTACCCAAGCTCTTGTGCCTTGCTGCACAAGTAGTCAGTGAATCAGCCGGCACGCCTTTGTAGCAGTCAGCGTTAGATGCTTTCATGTGTTTCCTTTTTGTTGTCGTTGTTGTTGTTGTCTGAGAACATTGAATGGTTTGGGGGCATCTTCCTCAAGAGTCTAGTTTGGCTGAGGAGTCTGCTTGGGCTTCCTAAGCACAGGACATGAGGCGGTGAGCAACATAAGCAAACTTCCCAGCAGAGCGTTAGCACTTTGAATCCCCTGTTAAGCTGCTTAGTTTTTGCATTGCAAATTCTTGAAATGTTGGCTATTGTAAACATGGCCCTTGACTAAGGTAACATTTGATTTTTGTTTCTTAGGATACTGTGGTGCAGCTATAAAATCCTTCTGTTCTGAAGCTGCGCTGTGGATTTTTAAGCCGCTTTTTGAAAATTCAGTAGGGAATATTTTAGAAGCCGTGCAGAAGATATTTCCGCATGCAGATGTTGCGCTAAAGAAGGCCCAACAGCAAGGTATAACCGTAGCATTCACTTCTTGAAAATTCTGCCAAAGCACAATCTTGTGGTTTGTGCAAATGTTGTTTGCACAGAAACCTTTCAGACATAATGATGGTAGAATTTTATGATTTGCATGTGTGTGTGTCTGTATTTTGGGAATATCTGGAATATGATGCGTGAGTTTTATTCTGGATTCTAAACTGAAATGCGTAATGGAAGCTCTGAATGACTCAAGACAAGGCGGAGGACTATGCGTTGTCTGCTAGAGCATCCTGCTTCTGACAGTAGCTAAGACAATTAGCATTTGTA
>NW_023309607.1:929-1656 GCF_011077185.1 Oxyura jamaicensis
TTAGTGGTGTGTACTTGGAGGCTTTCCTTGGGCAGTATGTGTGCTGCCCAAGCACTCCAGCATGTCACTGCAGCACCCAAGCATCTCCCCTGGGAAGCCAAGCACCTCCTGAGGCACACAGACGTCTCCCCAGGTCTGCTTAGTGTCTGGCTGAGTCACCAGGTATCAACCCTGGAACAAGCAAAGTCCTCCTTTTAGAAAGCAAACCTGGCCTTGGGGCACACAAGCACCTCCCTTGATCAGCCGTGCAGAGCCTTGGAGGAGACAAAATCTCCTTGGGCGCACCAGGATCTTCCCAGGGCACGCAAGCACCTCCGTGGATCACCATGTGATCTCGATTTCAACCTTGGTTGCCCTGGGACCTGTGTGGGTGCTGCAGGAAGGTGCCTAGTGTCTAATGGAAGTGAAGAGTATGTCCAAGAAGATGTTTGGGTACTCGAGTGTGGTGCTTGCATGGCCTGGGGAGGTGCTGGAGTGCTCTGGGAGATGCCTGAGATCCCTGGAAATGCCTGGCTACGTGGGTGAGCTGCCTGTGGGATCGAGGGAGGTGCTTGAGAGCCCTGCTGAGATGCGTGGGGATGCAGGAAGCTGCGTGGGTGCTCGAGAGAAATGCTTGAACAGTGTGGGGAGATGTTTTGGAGCTCCAAGAGGACACTTCTGTTCCCCAGGGAGATGCACGGTTGCTCTAGGGAGGTGCATGGCTGCTGTGTGGAGATGCTTGGGTGTT
>NW_023309608.1:0-1327 GCF_011077185.1 Oxyura jamaicensis
GGCCAAGTCCCTCGAAGGAGATTGGAACCGCGGTTAGAAGACCTCCACACTCTCTTTGGAACTAGGTTCCGTCTCAGTCACACTCTTACACACACAGGCAACCGAATCCCACCCAACCGAACGGTATGCACCTTAAATACTTACGACTCCGTCGTCTTCGTTCGGATCTTCGTGTGCAGAATTACGGGTAAAATACAATGCTGCAGCCGGCAAGGGAGCTCATAAAAAAATCAAATTCTTTGCTTGCCTTTATTCAGGTTCAGAATGGTGTTAGTCCTGACCTGACTCGAACAGGAGCCACCAAATGGTGGGGCGCCCCTCCTAAATCAAGTCAGAATTCAGGAACCAAGACCATCCCGGACGAGCCCCCAGTTGTGACAAATGATTGAGTCCCAAATAGGATTTTTGTGATTTATTAAGCGAATAGAGGCAAGCAAACAGCGCTGGGTGCACCGGGAGTCTCTGCTCTACCAGGACGCACACCTGTTACATCAGGTGGTTGATTTTTATGCTCCTGGACTAATACATATTCATCACTATTCCTAGAGAAGGCGGGGTTATTATAATTAGTTCCCGGAATGCAAACCCTCTCTGGACGCACGCGTATCAGTCTCTGGTGGTCTTTCCGGGGGTCTCTTGTGCTGAAGGCTCGTAGTCTTCCTCCCAGGCTTTGTCCTTCGGTCGTCCTCCAACTCCCCCTTTCTCCTTATTTGGTAGATCTCTTTGATGGTTATCAGAGGCTTGTGCAGCGTCCCATGCAAAAGTCTGCAGTTTCCTAAAAAACTCCTTGGTCCTCATCTCCCAGACTAGAGTCTCAATGTTTGCCCTTCAAACCCTCTATTTACACAAATTGCTGGATCGTTCCATTGCATGATACAAGAACTATATGCACTAATCACTCTGTTTTTCCTAAATAGTTTATATTTCATCATGCGGCCCTAGCATTGTTCCATACTGACACAAATCAAATAAACACATTTCACAGGAAGATGAGCCACGCTCTCACTCAGGCAGAATAGAATTTGGTGGCAAGAGACCAGTACAGAACCTCCGCTTCTCACGTGGTGACTTCTTGGTCACCCGGCAGGAGCATACCACAGCCCTTTAGAGCTGCGGTAGAGCACGTAGCGAGTGCCAGGGCTGGGCTGCTCTTCTCCATGGCCTGCCATCTCTCCCTGCTGCTGGCTGTGGGAGGGGTGTGGGAGGCATTCCTCTACGGCATGAGGAGCATGTCCTTTGCTGGGACGGAGTGCGCCCTCATCAAGTGTGCAGTTGATACTAAATGCGGAGGGGTGAGTGGTAGACAAGATGGTTGCGCTGCCATTGC
>NW_023309609.1:0-3308 GCF_011077185.1 Oxyura jamaicensis
CTCTAACGAGCTCCAAGGGAGGCTGTGTCAGGGCTGGCCCTCAGGGGCACACTCCAGGAAACTTGCCTCTGACTTGGACTCCTTCCGAGATGTCTTCCATTGTCTCTCAGGGCCTGAGGTTGGTGGGCTCATCAGCAAAGCCCCCCGAGGGGTGATGACAATGCCTTGGGCTGGGCCTCTGCTGCTGAGCTGGGCCAGGCTCCTGGGACAGAGAGAGCTCCTGGCAAGAGGGCCCTGCTGCAGAGACACAGCTCTGCCCAGGAGCAGCTCCTCTGCACAGCGCAGCAGGGCTGGGGGCTCTGAGCGCAGGTGGCACACCAAGAGGCCAGAAGGAGAGAGGGCTTGGAGGCAGTTGGCAGTGGGAGGATGCTGAGAGCTGACAGCAGGAGAAAGCTGCACAGCCCTTGACAAGGTAAGTCTCTGGCTGCAGGGCCATGCAGCTGCCCGTCCTGGCAGGGTCTCGTGCTGGGTCTTGTTTCTGGGAGGGCAGTGGGCAATGCAGTAGGCTTGCAGAGTCCTGCTGGATTGCACTGCGAGGTGAGGAAGTCTGGCAGGAGCCCCTTGCAGTGCCCTAAGCCAGGTGCCCCCGCTCAGCCCACAACCCCCTGCCCTGCCTGGCCATCACGGGCTCTCTGTCAGCTGCCCCGCAGCTCCTGCAGCCATGGAAAAGAAGAGAAGTTCCCAAGCTGCGTCTGCCTTGCTGTGGCCCTCCTCCCTCAGCAGCCTTGCCCAGATTCTTCTCCAGGTTTTCAGGGAAACCCCTGAATGGGATGGTCCTGCAGCTCTCCTCGGGCTGACCGAGGGCAGCTAAGAGCAGGCCTGGTGGGCAGAGCTGCTCTGCTTGGTCTTCACCAAGGGACACTCCCACAGGCTATCAGCAGGAGTGCACTGGAAATGGGAGGGCGTTCAGCCACGCAACACCTCTCCTCAGCAGTACAGGGGCTGGTGGGATGAAATACCGCAAACCAAATCCCTGCAGCTCAGCTCTGCACTCAGATGAGTTGTTTGCTACAACTAACAGGTAGAATGCACTCGAGGTTCCCTCATGGTCCTGCTTCCATCCTGCTGCACAGCAGGAAGGAACTCTTGGGAGCCCACAGCTACCCCTGCTCCCAGTGGTACTCTCAGACAGCACCAGCCCAAGTGAGAAAGGTGAAGAAAATATCTTCACATAGAGAGGCTTGACTGGGGGAACTCTAAGGGTGGCAATAGTTCTTCCTCAAAGAAATCTGTTCTAACTTTTTCTACTTTTTCCTCTTCAACAGACAGCCGTGTTCAATGTCCAACATCAGCTCTGTGAGTGAATTCCTCCTGCTGGCATTTGCAGACACGCGGGAGCTGCAGCTCCTGCACTTTGCGCTCTTCCTGGGCATCTACCTGGCTGCCCTCCTGGGCAACGGCCTCATCCTCACTGCCGTAGCTTGCAACCACTGCCTCCACACCCCCATGTACTTCTTCATGCTCAACCTCGCCCTCCTTGACTTGGGCTGCATCTCTACCACTCTCCCCAAAGCCATGGCCAATGCCCTCTGGGACACCAGGGCCATCTCTTATCAAGGGTGTGCTGCACAGGTCTTTTTCTTTCTGTTCTTTATATCAGCAGAATATTCTATTCTCACCGTCATGGCCTACGACCGCTACGTTGCCATCTGCCAGCCCCTGCACTACGGGAGCCTCCTGGGCAGCAGAGCTTGTGCCCAGATGGCAGCAGCTGCCTGGGGCAGTGGCTTTCTCAATGCTGTCCTGCACACAGCCAGTACATTTTCCCTGTCCTTCTGCGAAGGCAGTGCTGTGGACTAGTTCTTCTGTGAGATCCCCCACATCCTCAAGCTCTCTTGCTCCAGCTCTTATCTCAGGGAAATTGCACTTCTTGTGCTTATTGGTGCTTTAGCCTTTGGTTGTTTTGTTTTCATTGTGGTGTCCTATGTGCAGATCTTCAGGGCTGTGCTGAGGATGCCCTCTGAGCAGGGCCGGCACAAAGCCTTTTCCACGTGCCTCCCACACCTGGCCGTGGTCTCCCTGTTTGTCAGCACTGCCATTTTTGCCTACCTGAAGCCCGCCTCCATCTCCTCCCCATCCCTGGACATTGTGGTTGCAGTTCCGTACTCGGTGGTGCCTCCAGCAGTGAACCCCGTCATCTACAGCATGAGGAACCAGGAGCTCAAGGATGCCTTGAGGAAAGTCTTTGGATACATGCTTATCCAACATTGATAAAGGGCCAATTACCTTAACAGAACTCTCAAAAAATATTATGACAATCTGTTCGTGTTCTTTCTCTGTATTATTACTTTCTCACAACTGTGAAAATAGATTTATTTCAATATTTTATAGTTATCTTCTAATCTCTTGATTATGATATTTAATTTGATGCAATCCTCTTATGTAGCTGTGTAACCGGCCATCATGGGTACTTCAATAGAATAAAAGAATCCACGAGAATTTCCTTGTTCTCAAGTCCTATCTGTTTGCTCCTGCTGGAGCTGGGGGAGCAGCCCCAGCATGCAGGAAGGGCTCAGGACCAAGAGCCCAGCTGCCCCATGGACGAGCAGCCCCGCTGCCCCCCGCGGCTGCCCCTCACTGCCCGCTGGGCTCTGCCTCTCTGCTGCCTTTGGGTCGGGGCTGCTGCTTCCCTGGAGCCATGGCCATGGCCAGCAGCAGCACGTGGCCTTTCCAATGCTGCTCTCTTTTGGCTTCCACAGTGTTCCCTTGTGCTCTTGTATCTGTGTCAGTCTTGAGGTCTCCTATGCCTCGATGACAGTCCTGCTGTCTCTGCGGTGACATCCCTGTGGCTGCAGGCAGCAGCAGGCACTGTGCAGCCCTGGGTCACAGCTGGCCTCCCTGCTAGCAGCACAGAAAGCAAAGGGGCTGCTCAGGGCAAAGCCAGAAGCCTGGACACCTCTTCCAGTGCTGCTGCCAGGAATACAGCCAAGGGCTTGCTCCCTGCTCTTCTGTTTCCTGGGGTTCTTCATGGAGTGGAGGACACAGGCTGAAAGTCCCAGGGTGGTCTGTGAGGGATCAAGGGCTGCCCCAAGAGCTCCCATTATGGTGGCACTTCCTGAAGTACACAACTGGATTCATCTGCATGGGACTGCACCCCCTGCAGTGGGGCTGATGGCCCATGTAGGCCTGAAGAGGAATCTGGAGCTGCCAGGAGATGTCAGGGGATCTGCAGGGACCATGTACTCAGTGGGCAGTGATTAGGACATCTTAAAATGAATGACCATCCAAAGAAGGACTTTTTAGGGGGATTTTTTGGGGGGAAAAGCAAATGTGAGGTGTCCTTGTTCTAAGGAGATCGCTGCAATGGC
>NW_023309610.1:0-738 GCF_011077185.1 Oxyura jamaicensis
TGAGTGTGTGTTCCAAACATTCCCCTCAGTCCAGCACAGATACACACGAGAGGTCAGCCTGCAGGTTCCGCAGGCAAAGAAACTGCTCTGCTGGATGTGAAGAACCAAGCCATCAGTTGCTGTGAGAGAAAAGAGGCTGTCCAAGTGTGTCATGTCCATGCTAGAGCATCTCTCCCACCATCTGTACTGCATCTCTCTGCATCTCTACTGGAGCATCTCTACTTAGCCAGTCTGGGTGATGTGATGAGCATTGGGAAGACCCAGAGGGGGGTCTCTTTGTCATTTCTGCTTTGCTAGCCAGGGACAATTCATCTACCTTTACCCAGAGGGGATGAAAAACACTAGGAGTGCTTGCAGTCTTCCCAGCTTCTAAGCAAGTGGACATGAGGCTGGGGAATAACCCAAGAAACTGTGGATCTAGAAGCAGCCTAACGACTGCCTTTACCCAGGGCCTTGCAGGCTTCATTTCTATCCTATTCCTTGCCTCCAAGTGCACAATCATTATTTTACTGACTTTCTCCGCCTACAGAAATGCACCTGCTTCTTTCACCAGACTTACGGGTGGGGATTGGAAATATTCATCAGCATTCTGTTTCCTTCCTCACCTCCATTCTCTTTTGGCCTGGGAAGCTTGGAAGATCAGAGATGAAGAGCAGCTGGAATATGGAGCTTTGGATACTGCAAAGGAAAAGACGAATCCGACTTAGAACTCTTCTCAACCTCCCTTACAATCCTCAA
>NW_023309610.1:838-2993 GCF_011077185.1 Oxyura jamaicensis
TATGGAGCTTTGGATACTGCAAAGGAAAAGACGAATCCGACTTAGAACTCTTCTCAACCTCCCTTACGATCATCAGAGAAAAGAATACCAAAAGAATAGCGCTTGATCATGGGAAGCATCAATTTGAGCAGAGGTCTCCTCTAACCAAAGTGAGGTTAAACAGGTTCCAAACAAGGTTCAGGGGCACACCCCTCATCTTTGCCATAAAACTGTGTTTTCAAACCAAAGCTTTAAAGATTTAGATTTTCCTACAAGTGAAGTAGGAAAAAGAAAGAAAGAAAGGAATGAATCTAAGACTTTTACCAGGACATACCTTTTTCCTCTAGCTTGCTTTGCTTCATTCAGAACCTGAGTCCTGGGTCACAATCAGGCAGCAGCATTTTACAGAAATGCCAGAGCCTCCCCAGACTTGTTCTATATTCATCAGCAAGGGCTTTGATCCTGCTGCCTCCTCAGCAACATCGGCGGTTTCCTAGGAAAGCTGGTGTCCAGCAGGTCACATGAGGGTTAAGGTCAGGCAGCTTGCTCACTGCAAGTGCTAATCTGAAAGCAGAGGGAGTGCATCTTCACACACAACATCCAGAGACCCTCTGCTCAACAGGCCAGCCCATTGGATGAAGTACATTGCTGTCCTGAATTGGAATGGGACAGGGCTACTTTGATGTCTCTTGTTTACGTTTTAGTAGCGGAGGTCTATGGGAGGACCACAGCACACCCTTCTTTTTCTACCCTTCTTTGTTGAGGGGGTGTAGGAAACAGAGAACATGCAGAGGCCCTCGCCCATACCTTGCATCTGTCCCTCTGTGCAGCTACATCACCGAGCAAAAGTACCAAACGTAATGCTTGTGAAAAGACTTGACACAACCTACAAATTACTCAAATGAAGCATTCCCAAGAAAAACACATTTTGCTTTACCATAGCCAAGCATCAAAGCACTTACAGAAGGTGGGCCCTCTCCGTGCACCTCCAGGGGGATCCACAAATCCTCACGTGGTTTCATCCCATCCAGCACACTTCTCGGTCCCTCCTGGCTAACCTTGCCCAGAGGCAGCTGTTCCCAAATTGCCATGGGGACAGAATTCTAATCTGTTTCTGAAGTCATCCCCGGAGGCGCCTTGCAATGACAACACAACACGCTCTGTTGCTAAGGCGGATGTCTCCGAAACCATTGGAGAAGTACCGCTATCCCCAAATGGACTTGAATGAGAGGACTTCCAAAATTGTTCTCTGCTACCACACGTCTGTGGAGGGGGTGTGATCAATCTGTTCCTGAAGAAAGGATTACAGACAAAAAGAGCTTCATTCTGGTACATTCCCTTTCCTTTTAGAGCTGTTGAGCTTTGATTTCCATGTCAGAAAAAAGGAGGTGAAATCAACAATTCTCTTCCTGCGAGTTGGGACTAGGAAATATCCACAATTCTCCAGGAAGCCTTAGAAAGGAAACTATATAATTCCTTGTTAAACACCTTGTTTCTTTGTAAAACTTTCCCAGTAGTTTGCAACTGCAGTGGTTTGAATGGGGTGGGCAGCCGAGTTCCAGCAGGGCCGCTCTCTCCCTCCTCCTCCTCCAAGAGAAAGGGGGAGAAAATATGATGCAAAGTGCTCAAGGGTTGAGATAAGGACAGGGAGATGGCTCAACAATTCTGAGGATGGGTTAAGCAGACTCAGCATAGGGAGGCAGGAAGATTTCTTGCCTCTTAATAAGAAGCTAGAGAAGTGAGAAACAGAAAACAGAAACTCCAAACGCCTTCCCCCCATCCACTTTCTTGCATTTCCTCCCCCCCAAGAGGTGCAGGGGAATGGGGGAATGGGATGCGATCAGTAGATAGCACTTTGTCTCCGCCACCCCTCCATGGTCCCTCTCTGCCCCTGCTCCCCGTGGGGTCCCTCCCACGGGATGCCGTCCTTCCCGACATGAGCCTGCGGGGGCTGCCCACAGGCAGCAGCTCTCCAGGAACTGCTCCCACATGGCTCCGTGCCATGGGCTCCATCCATCCCCCAGGAGCAAAGTGCTCCAGCACGGGTCCCCCACGGGCAGGTGGCAGCTCTCCCCAGACCCCCTGCTCCTGCGGGGGCTCCTCTGCGCAGGCTGCAGCTCCGGTGCAGTGCCTGCTCCTGCGGGGGCTCTCCATGGGCCGCAGCCTCCTCCAGGCC
>NW_023309611.1:0-5782 GCF_011077185.1 Oxyura jamaicensis
TAAACGTCTTTTAAAGACCTCCAGGGATGGTGACTCAACCACTTCCCCGGGCAGCCTATTCCAGTGACTAACAACCCGTTCAGTAAAGAAGTTCTTCCTAATATCCAACCTAAACCTCCCCTGGCACAACTTAAGCCCATTCCCCCTCGTCCTGTCACCAGGCACCTGGGAGAATAGACCAACCACCACCTCGCTACAGCCTCCCTTCAGGTACCCGTAGAGTGCAATAAGGTCACCACTGAGCCTCCTCTTCTCCAGGCTAAACAGTCCCAGCTCCCTCAGCCGCTCCTCATAAGACTTGTTCTCCAGATCCTTCACCAGCTTTGTAGCCCTTCTCTGGACTCGCTTGAGCACCTCCATGTCCTTCTTGTAGCGAGGGGCCCAAAACTGAACGCAGTACTCGAGGTGCGGCCTCACCAGAGCCGAGTACAGGGGGACAATCACTTCCCTGGACCTGCTGGCCACGCTGTTTCTTATGCAAGCCAGGATGCTGCTGGCCTTCTTGGCCGCCTGAGCACACTGCTGGCTCATATTCAGCCGACTGTCAACCACTACTCCCAGGTCCTTCTCTGCCAGGCAGCTTTCTAACCACACATCTCCCAGCCTGTAGCGCTGTTTGGGGTTGTTGGGCCCCAGGTGCAGGACCCGGCACTTGGCCTTGTTGAACTTCATGCAGTTGGCCTCGGCCCTTTGGTCCAGCCTCTCCAGATCCTCCTGCAGAGCCTTCCTACCCTCAAGCAGATAGACACATGCACCTAACTTGGTGTCATCTGCAAACTTGCTGAGGGTGCACTCGATCCCCTCGTCCAGATCATCGATGAAGATGTTAAAGAGGACTGGCCGCGGTACCGAGCCCTGGGGGACTCCACTAGTGACCGGCCTCCAACTGGATTTGACTCCATTCACCACAACTCTCTGGGCCTGGCCATCCAGCCAGCTCTTAACCCAACAAAGTGTACGCCAGTCCAAGCCATGAGCAGCCAGTTTCCTGAGGAGAATGCTGTGGGGAACAGTGTCAAATGGCTTACTGAAGTCAAGGTAGACCACATCCACAGCCTTTCCCTCATCCACTAAGCATGTCACCTTGTCATAGAAGGAGATCAGGTTTGTCAAGCAGGACCTGCCCTTCGTAAACCCATGCTGACTAGGCCTAATCGCCTGCTTGCCCTGCAACTGCCGCATGATGACACCCAAGATAATCTGCTCCATGAGCTTCCCTGGCACTGATGTTAAACTAACAGGCCTATAGTTCCCCGGGTCTACCCTCCGGCCCTTCTTGTAGATGGGCGTCACGTTTGCTAGCCGCCAGTCAAGTGGGACCTCGCCTGATAGCCAGGACTGCCGATAAATGATGGAAAGCGGCTTGGCCAGCTCCTCCGCCAGTTCCCTCAGTACCCTCGGGTGAATCCCATCCAGCCCCATCGACTTGCATGCATCCAAATGCTGTAGCAGGTCGCCAACCATTTCGTCGTGGATTGTGGGGGCGATTCCACATAATGGAATCCTCCATCCAGTAGAGGGTGGAGATTCTCCTTAGTCCTCCTTTTTGTGTTGATGTATTTATAAAAACATTTTTTGTTGTCCTTAACAGCAGTGGCCAGATTGAGCTCCAGATGGTCTTTGGCCTTTCTGATTTTGTCCCTGCATCGCCTCACAGCATCCTTGTAGACCCCCTGAGTGGCCCGCCCTCTTTTCCAAAGATTATAAACCCTCTTTTTTCTCCTAAGCTCGAGCCACAGCTCTCTGCTCAGCCAGGCCCGTCTTCTTCTGTGCCAGCTCGTCTTTGGGCACGTGGGGACAGACCGCTCCTGAGCCAGTAAGATTTCCTTCTTGAAGAGCGCCCAGCCCTCCTGGGCTCCTCTGTCTTTCAGAACCGCCTCCCAAGGGACTCTGCCAACCAGTGTCTTGAACAGCCCAAAGTCAGCCCTCCGGAAGTCCAAGACAGCAGTTTTACTGATCCCCTTCCTGACTTCACCGAGTATCGAGAACTCTTACCATTTTGTGGTCACTCTGCCCAAGACAGCCCCCGACCAGCACGTCTCCCAGCAGTCCTTCTCTGTTAGTGAACAGAAGGTAGGCTCGCCAACCAGCTGCGTCAGGAAGTTATCTTCCACGCTCTCCAGAAACCTCCTGGACTGCTTTCTCTGGGCTGTGTTGTGTTTCCAGGAGATGTCTGGGAAGTTAAAGTCCCCCACAAGAACAAGCGCTGACGATTTCGCAACTTCCGCCAGCTGCCTGTAGAACTCCTCATCCGTCCCCTCATCCTGGTTTGGTGGTCTATAACAGACCCCCATCAGGATGCTTCCCTTGTTGGCCTTTCCGCTGATCCTAACCCATAGCGACTCCACCTTGTCATTCCCAGCCTCAAGTTCGACGACATCAAAACACTCTCTAATATAGAGAGCCACTCCACCACCCCTTCCGTGCTGCCTGTCCCTTCTGAAGAGCCTATAGCCAGACACTGCAGCACTCCAGTCATGAGAGTGGTCCCACCAAGTTTCCGTGATGGCAACCAAGTCATAGCCTGCGTGCTGCACAATGGCTTCCAGCTCCTCCTGCTTGTTGCCCATGCTGCGTGCATTAGTGTAGATGCACTTCAGCTGAGCCTTAGCCTTCTCCCCCAGCCTTGCCACTGTTCCCCCTGGCACACCTCCAACAGGTTTTGTTTCATCCCTGCCCCCCTTCTCACCTAGTTTAAAGCCCTCTCAATGAGCCCTGCCAGCTCCTGGGCCAGGATCCATTTTCCCCTTGGGGACAGTTGGGACCCATGTGCAGCCATCAGGCCAGGTGCCGAGTAGAGCACCCCGTGGTCAAAGAACTCAAAACCTCTGTGTTGGCACCAGCGTCTGAGCCACGTGTTTATCAGGTGGGCTTTTCGTGTCCCCTCTGAACCATTCCCTGCCACTGTAGGAATGGATGAAAACACCACCTGTACTCCCGCTCCATCCACTAACCGTCCCAGCCCCCCAAAGTCCCGTTTGATAGCCTTCAGGCTTCTCTCATCAATGTTATCACTGCCAGCCTGGACTATCAGTAGCGGGTAGCTACTCATCATAGAATGAATCATCATTCATCATCAAATCATCAAATTTGAATGAATCATTTGCCGAGGCGATCGGCTCCGGGGCAGACGCGTTCTGCAGCGGAGCGGGGGATCGGGCCAGGCAGGGCTGATTTTCCGGCATCGAGCCGACTTCAGGGAGCCGCCAGGACCCGGCAGCCCTCGTGAGGGAGGCTGACGAGGCGAAGGCGGAGCCAGCAGCGCCCCCTCCCCGGCCGTTCAAAAGCAGCCCCTAGGGAGCGCGGCGACCAGGACGGGCAAACAGGGCGTGGCGCGTCAGAGGGGAGTGGCGCGGCAGTTAGCGCAGGCAGGGCGAGCAGGAAGGGCGGAGAGCAATCGCCTGCCCACACGAACACCTCTTAACGACAGTCGTTAGCTAGGCGATAATGGTCTCCACCAGGCACGGTGGGCTCTCCAGGAGGTCGGTACACACCCAGACCGACTGCCCGTTAAAGAATGCAGCGGTTCAGGTCACCGGATGCAGGGAGTGTCAGAGCCTGCTGCTGCCATCGGCGGGAGGCAGAGACGCTGCGTGCGTGAGGTGCGAGCAGGTGGATGACCTGATCCGCATGGTGGCGGAGCTCAAGGAGGAGGTGGAGAGGTTGAGGGCCATCAGGGAGTGTGAGCGGGAGATAGACTTGTGGAGTAACTCCCTGCAGGGCCTCAAGGAGAGGTACCGGGCTGAGACACCCCAAATGGGAGTGGAGCCCCTGCATTGTCGCCGTCGGGCAGAGGGAGGGGATCTGGGAGTTGAGGAGGAATGGAGACAGGTCCCTGCTCGACATGGCAGGTGATGCCCTCCCCTTCCGGCCCCACCTTCCCAGGTGCCCTTACACAACAGGTTTGAGGCCCTGGAGACTGAGAGATCAACAGCAACTGAGGAAGAGGTAGAAAGTGTTCCCAGGAGGATGCCTAGGGCGAGGAGGTCGACTCCACGCCTCAGGACTGCCTCCATCAAGAAAGAAAGAAGGGTGATTGTTGTGGGAGACTCTGTCCTTAGGGGAACAGAGGGCCCTATTTGTCGGCCTGACCCTACCCGTAGGGAAGTCTGCTGCCTCCCTGGGGCCAGGGTCAGGGACGTTGCCAGGAAGCTTCCCAACCTGGTACACCCCTCTGATTATTATCCTCTTCTGATAGTCCAGGCGGGCAGTGACGACATTGAAGACAGAAGCCTGAAGGCAATCAAAAGAGACTTTAGGGGGCTGGGACGGTTAGTGGACGGAGCGGGAGTGCAGGTAGTGTTTTCGTCCATCCCTGCGGTGACAGGGAGGGGTACGGAGAGGACCTGGAAAGCCCACCTGTTAAACACGTGGCTCCGGGGCTGGTGCCAACGCAGAGATCTTGGGTTTTTCGACCATGGGGCAGTTTATTCAGCACCTGGTCTGATGGCCGTAGACGGGTCCCTATCCTTTAGGGGAAAAAGGATCCTTGGCCAGTAGCTGGCGGGGCTCATTGATAGGGCTTTAAACTAGGTAAGAAGGGGGATGGGGGTGAAGCAAGGATTGTTGGAGCTGTGCCAGGGGGAACAATAGCAAGGCCGGGGAATAAGGTAATGGCCCAGCTGAAGTGCATCTACAGCAATGCACGCAGCATGGGTAACAAACAGGAGGAGCTGGAAGCCATCGTGCAGCGGGCAGGCTACGACTTGGTTGCCATCACGGAAACGTGGTGGGACCACTCTCATGACTGGAGTGCTGCGATGCCTGGCTATAGGCTCTTCAGAAGGGACAGACAGCACAGAAGGGGTGGCGTTGTGGCTCCCTATATTAGAGAGTCTTTCGATGTTGTAGAACTCGAGGCTAGGAATGACAAGATCGAGTCCCTTTGGGTTAGGATCGGCAGGGACAACAAGGCTAGCGTCCTGGTCGGCGTCTGCTATAGACCGCCGAACCAGGATGAGGAGATGGATGAGGAGTTCTACAGGCAGCTGACGGAAGTTGCGAAATCTTCAGCGCTTGTACTCGTGGGGGACTTCAACTTCCCTGACATATCCTGGAAGCACAACACAGCCCAGAGAAAGCAGTCTAGGAGGTTTCTGGAGAAAGTGGAAGATAGCTTCCTGACGCAGCTGATTAGTGAGCCTACCAGGGGTGGTGCCCCGCTAGACCTTCTCTTCACAAACAGAGAAGGACTGGTGGAGGATGTGATTGTCGGGAGCTGTCTTGGGCAGAGTGACCACGAAATGGTGGAGTTTACTATTCTTGGCGAGGCCAGGAAGGGAACCAGTAAAACCACTGTACTGGACTTTCGGAGAGCTGACTTTGGGCTGCTCAGGACACTGGTTGGTAGAGTCCCTTGGGAGGCGGTTCTGAAGGGCAGAGGGGTCCAGGAAGGCTGGGCGCTCTTCAAGAGGCAAATCCTAATGGCGCAGGAGCGGTCTGTTCCCATGTGCCCAAAGATGAGCCAGCGGGGAAGAAGACCAGCCTGGCTGAACAGAGAACTGTGGCTTGAGCTTAGGAGAAAAAAGAGGGTTTATAATCTTTGGAAAAGTGGGCAGGCCACTAGGGAGGACTATAAGGATGTAGCGAGGCTGTGCAGGGAGAAAATTAGGAAGGCCAAAGCTCATCGGGAGCTCAATCTGGCTACTGCCGTTAAAGATAACAAAAAACGCTTTTATAAATACATCAACACAAAAAAGAGGACAAAGGAGAATCTCCATCCTTTACTGGGTGCGGGGGGAAACTTAGTTACAAGAGATGAGGAAAAGGCGGAGGTGCTCAA
>NW_023309612.1:0-4645 GCF_011077185.1 Oxyura jamaicensis
TGTAGCCCTCCTCTGGACACTAGCCAACACTTTAATGTCCTTTGTGTGGAAGGACAGAACTGCACCCAGTACTCGAGGTGAGGTCACACCAGCGCAGAGTAGAGTGGGACTGGGCTGTCCACAAAGCAGCAGATGGAGATGCAAAAGTCGATGGCAGGGTACCAGTATCCTGCCACTGACCCCCCTCCCCCCTCCGTACCTCAATCACCAGGGAAGCCTGTAGCCCCCCAGGCCAGCCCCACTCCCCAGCACAGCACTACACAACACTGCTGGCCCTGGGGCTCCTCAGGCAGCACCACTGCACACACACAGCACCCTGCTCTGCTCCCGGGACACCCCATGTCCCACACAGCCTTGTCCCAGGCCAGCACATCTGGGCTGGCCTGAGCAGCCATTCCTGCAGCCCCTGCCCGTGCTGCCCACAGCCCCCGAGCTGGTGCTGCTGCTCTGCAGTGAGGGGGCTGTGGTGTGTGGGGTCATCGGGACACTCTGCAGGGCTGTGCTGGTCAGGCTGGGAAGGCAGAGCCAGCTGGTGGGGGGCACTGCTACTACCTGCCTCCCACCCAAGTGGTTCTTTGGCCATGGAGGGTGTGCACAGATAGCCGGCCTTCTTCAGAGTCAGAGACTCATGGAATAGCCCAAGCTGGAAGGGACCCACAAGGATCGTCGAGTCCATGTCATTCCCAATGCTGGGAGATGTTTGGGGGTTATTCACTCTGTCTAGTCCATGGAATTTCACCAGAGGTATAACAACTAATTCAGCAGACAGCTTTCCCTATGCCTGCTGGGTTCCCTGGAGCTGAAGAGCTCTCCTTTGCCTGTTCCATCCCAGATTTAGCACCTTATCTCTGGGTGTCTCCACCTTTGACAGGCTCAGGTTCTTTGGGCTCCATTCCCTACTGACTCCCTGGCACACACTGCCCCTGCCAGTCCCCTACTCTCTACTGGCAGCTCCTTCTTCCCTCTAGAAAGATGCCTTTCCTTCCAGAAAGATGACAGGAGCAATCAGTCCCAACAACGGCACAAGGACTCAGGTGGAGAATGTGGGAGGTGAAAGAGAGAAGCTCAGGAAAGACTAAGCCCTGGGACACCTTGGCAGTACTGCTTTTCAGGACTCTTCTCCCCTCCACGTCTGCACACAGCTATGTGCCCCTGCAGGTACACCACAGGTCTCTGAGGAATGATCTCAGGCAAGCAAGTCACTACCGGGCCCTTCACCTTAATTAAATATATCTCTAACACACTTGAAAAACACCTTGTTTCCACCAAGTCTCGGAGTCACACTTCTCTCTGGGTGGCTCCACCTTGGACACGCTTGTGCTCTCTGGGCTCCTTGCCCTGCTGACTCCCTGGCACATACTGTCCCTGCCAGTCCCCTGGATTCTGCTGGTAACTCCTGCTTCCCTCCAGAAAGACGCCTGCCTGCCATCAGCCCTTTTGCATGCTGTGGGCACAGGCAGGTGAATTCACCATAGCTATAGCTGCTGGGCACGAATAGGCAGGATGGGAATCAGCCCTCTTCCTAAATCCTGATCCTGGAACCCCGATCTCATCTCCCTGAGCCCACACTGAAACAAGAAAAGCAAGTAACCTCCTTCAAGTGTATTTCTTTGCAATATCCATGAGAGCAGCTCTGGGAGAAGAGCTGAGCCTTCAGGCACTGCCCTCAGTAGATCCCCTTTTATGCTGGAGATGCTGGTACAGAGCCAGCTGTGTTAGAGAAGTGCCCCTGGCCTGTCCGTGTCTGTGGACCCAGGACTGCCCCACAGCAGCACGGTGAACAAGCAACAAGAGCAATCAGTCCTCACAACAGCACAAGGGCTCTGAAGGAGAATGTCAAAGGTTAAAGAGAGCATCTCAGGAAAGACCAAGCCCTGGGACAATCTGACAGTGCTGCAGTGCCAGAAATCTTTTTCCCTTCCTCTCCTCACACAGTCAAGTGCCACTGCAGTTCTACCACAGAACTCCAAGAAAGGATCCCAGGCAAGCAAGACACTTCAGAATCTTTTCCTTTATTTAAAGTGTCAGAGAGTTTGGATCCACATTTATACCAAACGTTGAAATCATAAGAGAAAGGAAGATAGTGAAATGGAAAGGGATGAACAATCAAATTTCTTCATGTTGTATTGTGTTAAATTATGAGTGAGATGAAGAAGAAGACAGGCAGTCTATTGCTTGTCTTAGCAAAAAATACTGTCATCACTTTCCACACCGCATCCTTCAGCTCCTGGTTCCTCATGCTGTAGACGAGGGGGTTCAGTGCTGGAGGCACCACTGAGTACAGAACTGCCAGCAAAAGATTCAGGGAGGAGGAGGACATGGAGGGGGGCTTCAGGTAGGCAAAAAAGGCAGTGCTGATGAACAGGGAGACCACAGCCAGGTGAGGGAGGCATGTGGAAAAGGCTTTGTCTTGTCCCTGCTTTGAAGGGATCCTCAGCACAGCTCTGAAGATCTGCACATAGGACAGCACAATGAAAATGAAACACCCAAATAATAAACACTAACCACAATAAGTTTAGTCTCTTTGATATAGGCATCTGAACAGGAGAGCTTGAGGATCTGGGGAATATCACAGAAGAACTGGTCCAGGACATTGCCTTGGCAGAGGGGGAGGGAAAAGGTATTGGCAGTTTGCAGCACAGCATAGAGATAAGCACTGCCCCAGGCAGCTGCTGCCAAGTCCTGCTGTCCGTTATTGTCCCGTAGTGCAGGGGTTTAGAGATGGCAACGTAGCGGTCATAAGCCATGATGGTGAGAAGAAAAAACTCTCCTGTGACAAAGGCAACAAACATAAAGACCTGGGTAGCACAGCCTGCATAGGTAATGAGTGTTGTGTCCCACAGAGAATTGGCCATGGCTTTGGGGACAGTGGTGGAGATGGAGCCCAGGTCGAGGAGGGCAAGGTTGAGGAGGAACAAGTTCATGGGTCTGTGGAGGCGGTGGTCGCAGACTACGGCTGTGAGGATGAGGCCGTTGCTCAGGAGGGCAGCCAGGTAGATGCCCAGGAAGAGCCCAAAGTGCAGGAGCTGCAGCTCATGTGTGTCTGCTAATGGCAGGAGGAGGAACTCAGTGGGGAAGCTGCTGTTGGACATTTAATGCCTCAGGGTTTGCAGACCTGCTCTAGGAGAAGGAAAAAGTGGCTAGTTAGGCAGATATCTCTGAGCAAAAGCCAGTCCTCTTCTCACCCAAATGACCGTTCCCTGAGGTGAATGACAAATGAGCCCTCTCATTCAACAACCCTCCTAATTAAATGACAGCATGTCTGAGAGTTTAAAATGTATTTTGGGTACTTTGTTCCCCAGAAGACACCCTCAGGGCAGGGCCCCAGCAGTCCAGTTCAGAACAGAAGCTCACACCCACCTGCACCCCAGACAAAGACAGTAGGAGAACCACACACGGGTGGAGAAGTAAGAAAGAACACCACAATGCTCCAGACGGCTGATACAGCGGAAGGCACATGGCTGTAGTGGGTTTATGTGGCAATGTTTTGGTAGCAGGGGCACATCGGGGTGGCTTCTGGGAGAAGAATCTAGAAGGTGCCTCATGTTAGATAAGGGCCCAGTGCTGACCACAGACGAGCCAATAAGCAATGTTGTTTGTGCCTCTGTGAGAGCAGATTTAAGAAAGGGGAAATAAAGAAGTGGCTGCACAGCAGCTGAGAGAGTGAGAGGAGTGAGAAACAGCCTTGCAGGCACCAAGGCCAGTTAAAAAGGAGGGGGAGAGGTGCTCCAGGTGCCAGAGCAGAAGTCCCCGGTGGTGAGGACCATGGTGAAGCAGGTTGTCCCCCTGCAGCCAATGGAGTACCACAGCGAAACAGGCTTCCACAGTGGATCTGTGGAGCCCCCAGTGGAGCAAGTGGACCTTCATGGATGGAGGTTCCAGCCTGTGGAGGACCAGTGCTGGAGCAGATTCTGGGCCAGAGCTGTAGCCTGTGGAGAGAAGCCCACACAGGAGGAGGTGACCTGGAAGGAGCTGCTGCCCATGGGGGATCCAGTCTGGAGCAATTTGCTCCTGATGGATGGACCCTGTGGTACGGACCCATATCTGGAGCAGTTCTTGAAGAGCTGCTGCCTGTGGGAAGCCCACACAGGATCAAATCGGGAAGTCTGGCATCCCTTGGGAGGGACACCACGTAGGAGCAGGGGATGAGAGTGATTGAGAAGGAGCAGCAGAGACGAAGTGCTATAGACTGACCACAACCCCCATTCCCCTGCACCACTCGGGGGGAGGAGGTGGAAGAGGGCAGATGGGGGGAAGGTGTTTTTGGTTTCTTCCTTTGTTTCTCACTTCTCTGTCTTGTTAGTAATAGATAATAAATTTTAATATCTTCCTACTCTGAGACTGTTTTGCCCATGATGATAATTATTAGGCCATCTCCCTGTCCTTATCTCAACCTTTGAACCAGTTTCATCATATTTCCTTCCCCTTTGTCTATGAGGAGGAGGAGTGAGAGAGCAGCTGTGTCAGAATTTGGCCACCCACTGAAACCACCACAATGGGCATGTAAGGAAATCTTACAAAACTTGCATGTCATCTATGGAAATGACACTGCAGGGCAGGTACTCTTAGACTCATTGTGGTGTATCACAGTGCAGGACACAGGCTCCTCTCCTCTCCTGGAGGTCCAGCTGAGGAGGAGGTGGCT
>NW_023309613.1:0-4060 GCF_011077185.1 Oxyura jamaicensis
ACACCTAGGAAAGTTTGTGTTTCCTTTTTGCTAGTTGGTGGAGACATAGCTGTTATTTTGTTGATCACATCCATTGGGATTTGACGACGTCCATCTTGCCATTTTATTCCTAAAAACTGAATCTCTCGTGCAGGTCCTTTAACTTTATTTTGTTTTATGGCAAAACGGGCCTTCAGAATGATTTGGACTATTTTCTTCCCTTTCTCAAAAACTTCCTCTGCTGTGTCACCCCACACAATGATGTCATCGATGTACTGCAGGTGTTCAGGAGCTTCCCCCTGCTCCAGCGCAGACTGGATCAGTCCATGGCAAATTGAAGGGCTATGTTTCCACCCCTGGGGCAGCCGATTCCAAGTATATTGGACTCCTCTCCAAGTAAAAGCAAACTGTGGACTGCACTCTGCTGCTAGAGGGATAGAGAAAAATGCATTAGCGATATCAATTGTGGCGTACCACTTGGCTGCCTTTGATTCCAGTTCGTAGTGGAGTTCTAGCATGTCCGGCACTGCAGCACTCAGTGGTGGTGTGACCTCATTCAGGCCACGATAGTCCACGGTTAGTCTCCACTCACCATTAGACTTTCGCACTGGCCATATGGGACTATTAAAAGGTGAATGAGTCTTGCTGATCACTCCTTGGCTCTCCAGTTGACGAATTAGCTCATGGATGGGAATCAGGGAGTCTCGGTCGGTGCAATATTGCCGCCGGTGCACAGTTGTAGTAGCAATTGGCACTTGTTGTTCTTCGACCCTCAGCAACCCCACTTCAAAAGGGTCCTCTGAGAGACCGGGCAAGGTAGACAATTGTTCAATGCTCTCTGTCTCTAAAGCAGCTATGCCAAAAGCCCAGCGGAACCCTTTTGGGTCCTTAAAATATCCTCTTCTAAGATAGTCTATGCCAAGGATGCATGGAGCATCTGGACCAGTCACAATACGGTGTTTTTGCCACTCATTCCCAGTTAGACTCAGTTCAGCTTCCAATACAGTTAATTGCTGGGATCCTCCCGTCACTCCATAAATACTGATGGGCTTTGGCCCTTTATAGCTTGATGGCATTAGAGTACATTGTGCACCGGTGTCTACTAAAGCCTTATACTTCTGTGCGTCTGATGTGCCAGGCCATCGAATCCACACAGTCCAATAAACTCGATTGTCCCTTTCCTCCCCCTGGCTGGAGACAGGGCCCCTCTAATCCTCGTCAGAATCTTCATTCCTGTGTTTAAAGGACTGCCTGCTGGAAGTTGGAGCAGCAAACTTTTCAGAGAACCCATTTTTCCTGCTTGTTTTTCCTTGCAACTCACGTACCCGTGCCTCTAGTGTCGCGGTAGATTTTCCATCCCATTTTCTCATGTCCTCTCCATGGTCACGTAGATGAAACCACAGGATGGCACGAGGTGTGTACCCACCATATCGTCTTCCTTGCACGGATCAGTGCTTACCCCTAATAGCGGAGACATTGGTTCGTTCAGGTGGGGAGGAAAATAATCTCTCTTCAAGGTGGTGGACCTTTTCAGAAAGTTTCTCCAAAGTATTCTCTTATAGTTGATAGACGCTTTCAGAAAGTTTCTCCACAGCCGAGATGGAGGCCTGTAGGGAAGAGGAGAGACTTTCTTCATACTGCCAGAGTTGTTTAGCCACATCACCCACTGTGGGTTCCTCATCCTCTTTCCCGGCCATTATTGCCAATGAGCTGGAATATGATGATGGTGCACTCCGTACAAACTTCCGCCATATGGGTCGTGTACACCTGACTTCATCTGGATCTGTGGGTACTTGTCCATTGTCTGAGTCCTCATAAATCACCTCCCGTACGGCTAATTCCCTCAGGTACTGGATTCCCTTCTCCATAGTGGTCCACTTGCCTGGTAGACATGCAAGTTCTTCCTTGTAGGGATACCTTTCCCTTACAGCGTACAGGAGACGTCTCCAGAGGCTGTGAGATCGTGCTCCATCTCCAATTGCTTTGTCAATGTCTGCATCTCTAGGAAGGGATCCCAGCCGCCTGGCTTCCCTGCCCTCTAATTCCACACAATTGGCTCCGGTATCCCAACACCGGAGCAGCCAGGTGACAAGCTGCTCACCTATGCAGCCACCAAAATCTTTTCACACATCTTGTAGCTCACGCTGATATAGGTTTTGGGTAACTACTGTTGATTTTTCAACATCCCCATCTTCATCCTCCTGCTCCTCTGATGGCCCAGCCTCGTCTTCTCCATACGTACACCTAGCAGAAGACTCTCTGCGTTCTAAATGACCTGAGTCTCTATACCATTTTTTCACCTTGTCTACAGGGGCAACTTGTACTGCTACAGCTCGTTTCTCTGGCCCAGCCACAGGAGCTGGAGTGGCTGCAGGGGCTGGAGCGGCTGCAGGGGCTGGAGCTGGTGCAGGAGCTGGAGCTGGATTGGCTGTAGGAGCTGGAGCTAGAGCAGCTGCAGGGGCTGGAGCGGCTGCACGGGCTGGAGCTAGACCGGCTGTAGGAGCTGGAGCTGGAGCGGCTGCAGGGGTTGGAGCTGGAGCAGCTGTAGGAGCTGGAGCTAGAGCGGCTGCAGGGGCTGGAGCGGCTGCACGGGCTCGAGCTGGAGCGGCTGTAGGAGCTGGAGCTGGTGCGGCTGCAGGGGTTGGAGCTGGAGTGGCTGCAGGAGCTGGAATGGCTGCAGGAGCTGGAGCAGATGCAGGAGCTGGAGCTGGAACGGCTATAGGAGCAAGAACTGGAGTGGCTGCAGGAGCAGGAACGGCTGCAGGAGCAGGAACTGGAGCAGCTGCAGGATATGTCACTAGGTTCATAGTAGCATCAATTACTGCTCGGGGGATAAGAGGGTGCTGAAGGAGAAAGGGAGAGTGAACAAGTAGGGAAAAATATCTACTAGGAGGAAAGATAACTGTCCTAAGTGAAACCAGGACAATAGAGTAAGGGGAAAGCAAGGACCAAACTAGGACTGTCACAGCTACAGTTCCTTGTTTGCTCTGTGGGCACCAAGGCTATATGCTGCCCTTTTTTCTAGGCATAGTGCAGTGGTGCCAGGTTAGTTTGTGATTTTTGCTCCTTCTTAACAGTTTTGGTGTGCTCTTGAACGTATACTTGGTTCTGCAGAGAAATCTTTGCTGCATTATAAAAATAAATCAGAAGCAAACCCCTACTGACTCCATGTGTTGCTGACAGGTTTTACATTCCAGGCTCTGTGCCGTTTCTCTTCCTATTGCCTCTCATTGCAACGTGTTCTTGCCAAATATATGTGTACTACACTGTAGTGCCCTAGAGACTACTTCAGCTCATGCCAGCAATTCTGTAGCTCAGGAAGAGCAATACAGTAATTCAGTAACAATTACCATTGCTTCTCTGTAGATTTAATTTCAAGAAAAATAGTTGTGAATTAAAATTAATGTTCAACTGAATTAAGTCAGTCGTAAATATGACACTGCATTTAAAACTAAATATTGGGTTATTAAAGCATGAATATACATATTTTTTTAACTAATATATTGGTTTAAGGCACATTGATTGTGGAGTGCTTTAAACCTTAATCACAACTTTTGTGCAGTTACTGATTCCCTGCCCTCTAATTCCACACAATTGGCTCCGGTATCCCAGCACCGGAGCAGCCAGGTGACAAGCTGCTCACCTATGCAGCCACCAAAATCTTTTCACACATCTTGTAGCTCACGCTGGTATAGGTTTTGGGTAACTACCATTGATTTTTCAACATCCCCATCTTCATCCTCCTGCTCCTCTGATGGCCCAGCCTCGTCTTCTCCATACGTACACCTAGCAGAAGACTCTCTGCGTTCTAAATGACCTGAGTCTCTATACCACTTTTTCACCTTGTCTACAGGGGCAACTTGTACTGCTACAGCTCCTTTCTCTGACTCAGCCACAGGGTCTGCCACAAAGGTTGGAACACCCTCTGCAGGGGCAACTTGCACTGCTATGGCTCGTTTCTCTGGCCCAGCCACAGGAGCTGGAGCGGCTGCAGGATCTGGAGCTAGAGCGGCTGTAGGGGCTGGAACAGCTGCAGGAGCTGGACCTGGAACAGCTACAGGAGCAGGAACTGGAGCGGCTG
>NW_023309613.1:4070-5357 GCF_011077185.1 Oxyura jamaicensis
CTGGACCTGGAACAGCTACAGGAGCAGGAACTGGAGCGGCTGCAGGAAGAGGAACTGGAGCGGCTGCAGGAGGAGGAACTGGAGCGGCTGCAGGAGGAGGAACTGGAGCGGCTGGAGGGTCTGTCACTAGGTTCATAGTAGCATCAATTGCAGCTCGATAGGCATAGGCCAGGCCCCAACATGCTACAGTGAGTTGTTTCACTTTGGAACTGCCAGTCATGACACTTTTTTTTCAAGCATTCTACCAGTTTTTTAGGATTTTGCAGTTGTTCAGGGGTGAATTTCCAAAACATCGGAGGTGCCCACTGCTCTAGCCACCTGCCCATATCCTCCCACACTCCCTGCCACTCACAACTCTCCCGCCTCAGGACAGATCTCTGCATGAGATTCCTAAGTAGTTGTTTAACCTTAAACAAAACCTCAAGTGCATTCAAGAGATATAACAACAAGAACATGCTGGTCTGAGTATCCCAAGGATATTCAACATCTTGGAGAGCTATCGTAACTAGCTCGGGGAATAAGAGGGTGCTGAAGGAGAAAGGGAGAGTGAACAAGTAGGGAAAAATATCTTTCCCTGTCCCCTCCACAGACTGGCTCCCTGATGGAAAAAGGCAGTAGGTGTAATTGGTAATAGTTTCCAAGATATAGTTTCCAAAGTACAGAGTCGACGACAATGCTGAGTACAAATACCAGGTTAGAGTCATGGCCAGATATTTCATCATATCGTTGTGATGGTTTTGCTCGGGTGGGCGACTGAGCTCCACCACAACCGCTCTCTCACTCCCCCTCCTCAAAGAGGAACAAGGAGAAAATACGATGAAAGGGGCTCAAGGGTTGAGATCACTCAGTAATTATTGTGATGGGCAAAACAGACTCAGCATAGGGAGATAGTAAGATTTATTGCCTACTACTAACGAGCTAGAGAAGTGAGAAACAAAGGAAAGAAACCAAAAGCACCTTCCCCCCCCATCCACCCTCTTCCACCTCCTCCCCCCGAGCGGCACAGGGGAATGGGGGAATGGGGGTTATGGTCAGTCTATAGAAATTCTTCTCTGCCACTCCTTCTCGGTCACTCTCGTCCCCTGTGCTGTGGGGTCCCTCCCACGGGATGCAGTCCTTGCTGAACTGATCCGGCGTGGGCTTCCCACAGGCAGCAGCTCTTCAAGAACTGCTCCAGATATGGGTCCGTACCATGGGGTCCATCCCTTGGGAGCACACTGCTCCAACCTGGGTCCCCCATGGGCAGCAGCTCCTGCCAGGTCACCTGCTCCTGCGTGGGCTCCTCTC
>NW_023309614.1:0-828 GCF_011077185.1 Oxyura jamaicensis
AAACACATGAAGAACTCTAGTATCATTTTAGCATCCGCTTGGAGTACGCCATGGCCGGATATGCTGCAAAGACTTGAAAGAGCTATTAATGCAAGCATCTTCTGTTAGAAACCTTCCCATCATTAACTCTGGAGCCCAGATTGCATTTCCACCTCGTTTGATCAAGGCAAGAAACAAAAGGGTTGATCTATGTCCTGCAGGATCTGCATCTCCCTATGGTGCTTGATGGTATTCCTGGTAGTTGCTGAAAAGCAACAATGGGAAAAGTGTAACATTTGACGGAGAACATTATTGTCCAGTCCAGTGCAGCAAAGCTTCAAAAGCCTAGCTACTCTATCATCTTTCATTCTATCTTTTTGAGGCCATTTTCATGTAGCAATTCCGATGCCTATTAAAAATTGTAAGGAATATTGAAAATTATCTTATTTCAAACTCATTAATCCTCAATGCAATAAAATCTTTAATGAAATCAAATTCCACATGATGATAACATGGCTACTAAGGTTAGAGACATTATCAAAGACAGGACGACTTGGTTTGACTAACAGTGCTAGACAGCAAACACCATGAGATCAGGACATTAAAATTGTGTATAATGTTCTTCAAGTCCCATCGATTTTGACCTTTTTCCTGATATGAACTGCATTTGTAAGAGGACAGGAGCTGGACTCAGGCCACTGAAGACCTCAACAATCACTCCAAGATACAGTTATTGACTTACTTCAATAAACTGTCTTAGCTGCCCAAGATGTGTGTTTCTGTGTGCGCAAAGAGGAGGGCTGTGTTTCTGGGGATAGGAGTGCGCAGTAAGGCGGGGGGGGGGGGGGG
>NW_023309614.1:928-3373 GCF_011077185.1 Oxyura jamaicensis
GCGGGGGTGTTTCTGTGCTTAGGTCTGCACACCAGTGGGGTTGTGTTTTTGCACAGCACTAACCCCATAAACATACACACATACTCGCTGTATTCCGCGCGCCTAGCCCCAGGAATATACTCCCCCTTGTTTCCACACCTAACCCCCAAAAAACCCCCCCGCCTTTTTGTGCTGCCCTACCCCGCGCCCCCCACTCCACGCCCCATTGCCTAGCGGGGATCGCCGGCGGGGTCCAGCGCTGGAAGCGGGGGAGCAGCGGAGGTCACCGGCCGGAGTCCGCCGCAGCGCTTTGGTGCCCGCCGGTGTTGACCGGCAGGTGTCCTCCAAGGGCTGCAGGCGACGCCGCTCGGCGCCCGCGCGGGGCCCGGCGCCCCGCCGTGTGTCGCCGGGCTTGGTCCGCTGAGACCCGCCGGTTGTCGCTGGGCGAGTCCGCTAGGCACTATCGACGCTAGGCAGGGATCCGCCGCGACTCCAGGGGACCTGCTGGGTTTCACCGGTGGGGATCCGCCGCGACTCGCGGGATACCAAAGGGGATCGCCGCCGGGGATCCTCCGAAAGTCCGCTGCTGGTAGTAGCGTGGAGTTTGCCGCGGCGCAGGAGGTCCGCCGGGGGTCACCGGCCGCTGTCCGCCCAGGGCCGCTGGTTTCGCCGCTCGGCGTGCGCGCCGTACCCGGGGGCCCGCCGAGCGCTTGCCCAAGAAACACACACCCCACCTGCCCTTAGAAACACACATGCTTGTCCCCAGGGCTGCTCCCGAGAGCTGGTCCCCAGACCTGCTCACCTGAGCTGATTCCCAGACATTGCCTCCGCAACTGCTTCGCAGATCTGGTACACCTCCTCCTGGAGTACCTACTCGTGGTACTCAAACTGCTGGTCCACAGACAATCTCCCCAGAGTGGGTCCCCAGCGCTGGTTCTCAGAGGTAGTCCGCAGGGCTGCTCCGCAGAGCTGCTCCCCAGACACGGTCCCCTGATCTAGTCCCCTCACCTTCTCCCCACATCTGGTCCCCAAAGCTTCTCTCTAGATTTCGTCCGCAGCTATTTTCCCCAGCCCTGGTCCCCCAGATCGGGTCCGCAGACATGGAGCCCAGAGCTGCTCCCCAGAGCTGCTACTCTGACCTGCTCCCCACAGCCATTCCGAAGATCTGGTCCCCAGATGTGGTGGCATGAACTGCTGAGACCTGGGAGAACTACGTGCTCCCCCACACCTTTTGGTCCCGAGACGTGGTCCCGAGAACAGCTCCGCAGAGCTGGTGCCCAGGGTTGCTCCCCAGAGCTGGTCCAAAGTCCTTCGCCGATCAGTTGGTGCCCAAAGCTAGTTCCCAGACTTAGTATTCACCCAGAGCCGGTCCCCAGAGATGATCCACCAACGTGATTCCCACATCTCTTCCCCACATGGCGTCCTCACACCTAGTGCCCAGACCTGCTCCCAAGATCTGGTCCGCAGAAGCGGCCCGAAGACCTGGTCCGCACAGCTACGGAAGTCCGGGAAGCAGCGGTGGGGACCAGTTCAGGGGACCCGAGGTTGGGAGCCCGGCTGTGTGTGTAGCAGGTCTCGGGAGCAGCTCTGCCGAGCAGGCGTGGTGCCCAGGTCAGGCTACCGATCTGGGAACCAGCTCTGGGACTAGCCCTGGGCAGCAGGTCTGGTTCCCAGGACTTGGGGACAAGCTCTGGGGATCAAGTCTTCCGAACAGCTCCGGGGAGCTGTGGAGCAGATGTGTTGACAAAGCTGGAGAGCATGTCTGGGCACAAATCGTGGGGACCAGCTCTGGGAAGCAACGCTGGGAAGCAGAGCTGTCGAACAGTTGTTCTGAGCAGGTGTGGCAACCAGGTCGGGGTACCAGCTCTGGGCAGCAGCTTAGGTGAGCTGTCGGTAATCGTCACCGGGCGTCCCGCACGGCACCTTGGTGCCCGGCGGGGATCTCCGGCGAGGTCCGCCGCAGGACAGGAGGCCCGCCGGGGATCGCCGGCAGGGATCCTCCGTGGCGTCCGGAGACCTTCGGAGTTCGCGGCTCCGCTGCAGCGTACGTCTACTTGCCCGGAGTTCCCGAGGGTTGTCTGCCGGAGCTCGCCACTTGTAGCCATGGAGGATACGCCGCATAGCTGTGGTCCCGCCGGAGCTCGCCTGGTGGGGCTCCGTTCAGGGACCTGCCTGTTTCCTGTCGCGGGTCCGGCGCGGCGCCCTGGATACCAACGGGGATCGTCGCCGGCGATCCGCTGCCCTGTCGCAGACGATGGTCCGCCGCGGCGCTTTGGATTCCGCCGATGCCCAGTCTTTCTCTGCAGCTCTTGTTCCCACACCTGGATCACATCTGGGAGAGCAGATCTGCCGAGCAGCCCTGCGACAGTCTGCTAGCCTTCGGCGGATCCTCGGAATAGCCCGTGCTATTCCATCCTAAATGTCTCCCCTAATCAGAAGGTGTCCAATCAAACCATTTGATAGAAG
>NW_023309615.1:0-10612 GCF_011077185.1 Oxyura jamaicensis
TTTCTTTCCTTTGTTTCTCACTTCTCTAGCTTGTTAGTAATAGGCAATAAATCTTATTATCTTCCCTATGCTGAGTCTGTTTTGCCCGTCACAATAATTACTGCACGATCTCCTTATCCTTATCCCAACCCTTGAGCCCTTTTTGTCGTATTTTCTCCCCTCTCCTCTTTGAGGAGGGGGAGTGAGAGAGCGATTGTGGCGGAGCTTGGCCGCCCACCCGAGTAAAATCACCGCAGTATCTCTGAGTAAAAAGTGAAAAATAAGGTGGTTAAACAAGATGGAGAAGCATTTTAAATTAAGATATGAAATAGATAAGGGGCTGATGCATGGGAACTCAGAACCAGATAGTCAGGATCACAGGACAGCAGATTTTCATGTAAAATAAGGCAATATCATCCTTTAAACACAAACTGGATAATAGGTTTAAAATTCACATGCAGAACTACAAGCCATACAACTCTAGGGTCCATTCCTGACCTCCCACGATTTCAAGCACCCATGACACACCTATGTGTATGTATTTCTTCTTGACATTTAGGGCCAAATCCAAGCGCACATACATTCACACCAGAGCTTAGGCAGACCTGAGGATCCAAGAGCTCAATGAGCATTTCTCCAAATCCCACCTGACCGCAAGGGTTTGGGGAGCTCACACGTTGTCTGAAATGCAAGTTCCATAAGTGTCCCTGCAATGCCTAACCTGAGATGCCACCACCTTGTCGCAGACCATCCTCTGCCTTAGAACACCCCTGATTCAGGTGTGTCCACCTCCCAGTTGCCCACCAGTGGAGAGGAAACATTCTAGAAGAAGGTGCTAATTAGTAAGAAGAGATTTCTCCTCCATGAGATGGGAGAGGATGGGATGCTCGGTCTCAAGTCTTTGTTCTTGCTGAAGGGAGAACAGAAACAAATCCCCACCCCAGTGCTTCCTCCAGAGTGAGGTGGTTTGGTTCAGGTCCTCCCACAGCTCTTTGATTTTCAGACTTCCTTGGCTCTGGTCAATGTGGGAAGGTGAAATAAAGCAAGGAACCTGTTCTTGCAAGATGGCCAGACTCATTTTTCATTTGTAGGGGCAAGAAGATCTCTCAGCGTAAAGCTCTTCAGGGCTCTCCAAGCCCTTGCGATTGCTACCTTTGGACATTCCCACTTGAGTCCAGAAGAAGGAGAATCCTCCCTTCTCTCCATGCAGCTCTGGGTTACTGTAGGGTTGCTCAGCCTTGTGCAGGAATTTACCAGTCCAGCCATGGTGGAGAGCCTTGGGCCCTGTGCTTGTGTTCTTAGAGTAAAGAACTGTTCCCCCAACAGCTTACAGCAGCAAGAGAAAATACCACGGACTGCATGGAGAATATAGGCATGAGGAGAAGGTCACAAGCTTCATACAGACTGGGTTCAGATCATCGAATTTTAGGTGTCTGCCATGTCAGAGACCAAACGGGACTGAGGGTCCCGTTATAGTCAGTGGCAGCCCAACCAGTACAGGTAGTGGGAACCGTGGCACCCAATCTGTATATGACCAAGTTAGTTATGGACAGATACGGTGCTGGTATTATTGGAAATGCTCTGTGGTGCTTTTCTCCCACCCAGCTTGGTGCAGGTTTCACAAGGACTGGTGACTGCCAGCTCCTTGCATGGATTTCATGATATGCTCTGGCATCTGAAATCGCAGCTGTGATCATGGAGGTGAATCCCAGGTGTTTCTGGTAAAGGTGAGAACTGAAATGAGGTCTCCCATGTCCTCCCCGGGGCCTTGGAGACAAGAGCAGTCTCTTTGCTAACCTTCTCCCTAGCTGTACTGCCACCATGAGCTCCTGCTCACCATTCTCTAATGCTCTAAAGAACAGGCAACAGCAGAAAAGGACAGAGTGAAGAGCTGTCAGAGTCAACAATTTACTGTCCACCAGCCCAGCCCCTGATGCCACATGGGAGAAATATACTTAAAAATACTAAGCTTTGATGAAAGCAGGTCTCCCTCCACCTCAGACACCCACTGAAGTTCTCCTGGATTTTTTTGCTGGAGCAATTATTTTGCTTCCTAGGAAGTAACATCATAAAACCTTGAGCTTATCCAGCAGGCCATTACATTGCTGTTGAGCTTTCATAACAGTAAAATGTTCTGTCAGTGGCATGTAAGTCTTTCAATCAGCTGCAGAGATGGAGAAAAACAACCTGCAAAAGCCTCCTGATGCCATGAAGTCTACTGGCAGCTTAGCAATTCATATTAAATTTAGTCTGCAGGACAGGGGTCATGTCAGTCACCAAGATCATTAAAAAAAAAAAAGAGAATAAGAAGTCTTGTGCTGTACAGTTTATGTAATGACAAAGCCACTCTCAATAGAGAGGTGGCAACCCTGCAGCTGGGAAACACACCCATCTCTCTCCTGCCACTGCCTCCTGGCATTAAAAAGAAGGAACAATGAAAGGAAAGGATTAAATTTGCTTAGATGAGTATCTTTTAACCCTTTTGTACCATGCCTTTAGCTAGGCACACAAGGATGATGGAGTATATATATATATGTGAGTCTCCCAGCCCTGCTCATGTCAAGTGTCCTCTTGAACTCACATTTTTTTTTTTTTATTATTTTTTTTATTTTTTTTTACTCTTTAGGCTACTCTTGAGCCCATAGAGTGCTCCAATATTTACAGGAATGCATTTTCCCTGCATTGCATGAAATGCAAACCCTTATAGTTGTTACCATTGGGGAAGGAACTGTAGATGTGGCCTTGCCTTGCATGGTGCGTTTTCCAGCAGGACTGCAGCCGCACCATCTGCCTTCGGGGGTGCCTCAGGGCTGCACACACTTGCCAGCATTTAAGGGCTTAGTGCTGGCCACAGCGGCAGGAGCAGAGCAGATGGGTGGAAACCCCCTGCCACCCCACTGCAGACCAAGGCACAGGTGACATTCAAAGCAAACTTCCCTACCAATGCTAAACACCAACTGCTCCACTCACTGCTGCTGCTGTTTTAAACGGACCACTTGGGTGATGGAAAAACTCCACACATGCTGCTCTGGGGACAGTGCTGGGCCAGGCAAGCGTCTCTTAGATGAGCCTGTCCAGGCCTGATGCTAGATACAAACTCAGTTGATCTTCAAATGGCTTCTGCAGAACTATTTGACCTTCTGCTGGGATTGCTGCACAGGAATGGTGTTGGACCACCACAGTCCTCTTGCGTGTCCCACTCACTGAACCCAGAGCATGCTGCAAGGGCAGCAAGAGGCCCCACGGGAGCCAAACCACCTCCAGAGCTCAGCTCCAAGAGGTCCCTCTTGACGAGAAGCTGCAGTGCAGCCCCAGCAGCTTCACCCATGGCTGAGTCACCCGCAGGTCATCACGAGCTGGCTTTTTGATCATTCGGGGCTGCTCCTTCAATGGGGAGCCTGGTGAGGTCTTTGTTCTCAGCTCCCTCCTCCTGGGAGAGGGGTGCCAGCACCATGATCCCTGGCAGAGCCTTCTCCTTGATGCCTGGAAGGAAGAGCAGCAGGGCCGGGCAATGCCAGCGTGTCTCACCAGTGCGGCTCTACCAGGAGGAAGGGGCTCCTGCTTGGCTCCTCCTGATAGCATCTCCGTCCTGCTCCATCACTGCCTTGCCCATGGGCCAACCAGGTCCCAGTGACACCTGCTCTTTGTATGAATCTACCTGGTAGCCTGGTGAGAAAGGAAGGTACTGGGGTAACTACAAACATGGGAGGACCTTGTGCATTGCAATCCCATCCAGTTCCTTACTCCTGTTACCCCCCTGGTGGCAATCAAAGCAGATCTTCCTCTGATTTCCAGTCTTTATTAGATGGCCAGTTTTCAGCTGCTTGCTTTCCATGGCGATGTGTGTTTTCAGCAGGAACAGCCCTTCTCCCCCTGCGCCATGTACCCTGGGTACCTCGAGAGCATCCACATCCTCTCCAGCCTGCCTGGCAAGGTTGCACAACCAGAGATGTGCGAGGCAGCATTTCTTTCCTTCTCTGAGCTTTAAGTCTGTTGTTCGCTTCCCTAGGTGACCCTGTATCCTCATATGAACAAACAACAACAACAACAAAAAAAAAAACAAGCAGAAAACTTCTGCTTTAGCTCTCCTTACCTCAGATCCCCCCTGCTGAAGGCTCCACCTCGCTCCAGCATTGTGCAGTCCTGCTACTCTCATCCCACTGTACCTCCTCCCCACATGTGGAGATTTTGCCCTTGCAAATGGGGCAGAATGGGCAGCAAAATGGGGAGATTTTGCCCCTGAAGACTGAGTTGGGCAGAGCTGATTCCTGTAATACTTTATTGCAGGGTAAAGTGGTGGAGTACCCTTTATGGTGTTTTGAAAGGAAATTGTACAGGAACAATGTCCCAGGCAGTGTGGCTATTGAAAATCCTTCACAAAGGGAGTTTGCCACAGGAGGAAAAGCAGCTTAATCAGTTGAACTAATTACCGTAGGTGGCTGAGAGTCCCTGAAGGTCTGTAAAATAAAATATAACTGGAAAAGAAATATATCAGCATGCTTATGCTCCTTGGCAGAGCTGCCAGTGGATCTGGGACGCTCCCTGCCTGGCCCAGAGCCTGCAGTGACCATCCTTTGGGCTGTCCCCATGTAGGACCATGCTCACCCCAACATGAGACCCTGGATGGGGCCACGTGGACAAGCCCTTGGGATGTCCCTCAGCGAAGCGATGGCCACGGAGGAGACCCAGATTGGTGTAATGGGGCTTTGGACTGTGAATGGAGAGGCAGGGCAGGGGCGCCCACCCTGCTGCAGTCACCCCAGCTGACCCTGTTTTTGGTGTGGGCGCGAGCAGGAGCGGTCAGCAGTGCTTACACAACCCTTGTGCTTCAGGAAGAGGAAACTGTCCCTGACAACCACCCGTGGCTCTCCAGGGAAGGAGGATATTTCTGCCTCCCCCAGCTCTGAATCTCATTAAAACAAAACAAAACAAACAAACAAACAAAAAGCCAGACTGCTTTTTCCTGATCATTTAAGCAGAAAGCCAAGTTAACGGTAGGAAGTAAACTGGGACAGTGCAAGAGAAAACTTGGGGACATTTCTGTAATCCTGTTATCAAAGCAATAGGTATTTGGGGCATGCTGAGGAGAGATGGGGAAAGCTCCCACCCCTTTGCTTCATGTATCAGCCAAAAGGGGCTGAACCTCTGCTTCAGCTCCTTACCCCCACACAAGGGCTCTCTGAAGGATGGCAGAAATGTTCCTTCATCTGAGAGAAGCCACTGCTGTGGGTGACAGTCCTCCAAGGACTCCAAGGCAGGTCCCTGCAGAACAGCCCCTCTTTGTTCTGGTCATCCCAAAGACCTGAGACACTCCCATGCTGCATACAGAGGAAGCACAAAGGATCCACACTTATATTGAAAATAGGAACTTGGATGCCTTTTGGAAATAGGAGACTGATTAACTCTGAGGCTTTTACTCCATCCTCTCCAAGCCACGGGGTTGTGTTCCCCTCTGTAATTCTCTCCTGTCCTTTCCTCTAGACTGGCCACCAAAAGCCCTGTGAGATACCTGCCAGCATCTACGCATACGAGGATTTCCTTCCACTAAGGAAATCAGCCTCATCTGACCTTTGAATCGAACAAGATATGATTGAATCAGTGTGATTACAACTGTGCAAACTTTTTAAAAGTTCCCCAGCAATCTTTTCCTGGTCTTTAGGTGACACAGAACAATTTCAGCA
This sequence comes from Oxyura jamaicensis, assembly GCF_011077185.1. NCBI lineage: Eukaryota > Metazoa > Chordata > Aves > Anseriformes > Anatidae > Oxyura > Oxyura jamaicensis. Next base: position 5,661 of record NW_023309615.1, read on the forward strand.
CCCCAGTAATCAGGAGACCAAGAAGCAGGTACAAACTCACCTGTCTTAACCTTGCTTTGAGAAACCCCCCCCCCCCCCGAAACCCATATATTCCTTGTGTATCCTAACCAGACCAGGCAAGGTTTTGTACCACTCCTTTAACACTGGCCCAAGCAGCGTAACACAAACTTCTGTGAATGAGCCTCAGGGCCATGGCATTTGGCCAGCTGGACCTCCATACCAAACACATCGTCCTAGGAGGCCACAGAGACCGTGCAGCAGCAAGCTGACTTGCAATGCTTTGGTAGGTATGCTGGGTCTGTCTGGGATGAAGTCACCAAGCCCCCAAGAGCCAGCAGGCTGGGGGTGGGCAAGTGATGGGGAGGGGACATCACCAGGGCAGCTGACCTAAACCGACCAAAGGGATATTCCATAACACCTGATGTCACACTCAGCAATAAAAGGGGGGCTCTCGTGGGGGAGGGGGGTCCTCCTGAACAACCGCTACGTGTTTTGAGGTCCTGCTTCCCAGGACGTGGCTGAACATCGCTCGTTGATGGGAAGTAGGGAATATTTTTTTTATTTCCCTTTCTCTCTGTGATTCCATGTGGCCTTTTTTTTTTCTCTTAAATCATTCTCATCTCAAACCTCGAGCTCTTTGTGTCATATTTTCTTCCCATTCCTCTTTGAGGAGGGGGGAGTGAGAGAGCGGCCGTGGTGGAACTCGGCTGCCCACCTGAGTAAAACCACCACAGTAGGTACTTAAGAAGTGGTGGTTTTGGGAGCTTTTTGAAAACTAATGGGCACAACTCAGAGCCCACCTTCCCAGGGAGACAAGTCACTAGCAGAGAAGCAGCAGGTTGAGATGGGATGGAGGAGAGGACTAAAGGACTTGAGAAATGGGTCTGGTGTGCTCTGTATCCCAGTCCTATGGGACGCCAAACCAAATTGCCTTTAGTGTTGTCTGCGTAAGGTGGGTCTTGTGGTAGCAAACAGTGGGTTAGCATCTGGGACAGTAAAACCTCATTGGTACTCAGCACTTGCTCACATGGGCATCTACAAAAAACGTGTCCCCACTGTGCTCCTTCAACGATCCCATTAAGCAATGGTGCCCTCTGTCACTCCCATCCAACACAGAAGGTGACATACCTCGTGAGTCCAAACTGATGGAGAAAACGTGGGGTGTGGGATTTCTGCCATGTAAGGTGGGGAGAGCAATTCCTGGTCTGCTTCCCTGCTTACAAGCTCTTTGCCACCCCCTGCACACTTTTATGAGACCTCACGCAATCAAGCCCCACACCAGATGTGGCTGACTTATCGCTGTTACTGAAAATGTGTCAAACAGATCAGAGTCCTTAACTGTGTAAGTCAAAGCCTGTTTTAACACCTTTAATCCATTCTTTCTATCTTATGAAACAAATGAAGCTTGCATCCCATGGAAAGAGTACTCATGTAATGTGAAACCTGCAAAGAGAGAGCTGTGTCCGCATGTGCACAGCCAAGGGCATAAATGCAGCTCTTCCTAAGACTGAGTTAGAAAAACTTTTTTTTTTTTTTTTTTTTTTTTTTATTTTCTAATGGGAAAAATCACCTGTAATTTTAAATCCCTGTTTTATCATCAGAAACTCTGCTGACAAAAAGTTTTGGAAAGCTGCTGTGCTCAGCTCTTGGGGTGACAGACGGCACTCACCCAGACAGTGGTACCCAGGACATCCAGATGTGCTACGCAGGAGCCACAGCTGGCTGTGCACCGTGATGCCACGGTCCTGGGGAGAACTGGGCAGCAGTGGTGAAGATGTGGGAACACACAAAGCCCTGCAGGGGCTTGCTCCCTCCCGACGGGCTGCCCTGCACAAGGTGCGCTGCAGGGACCTGTGGGTAGGTGAGGTGCATTTCTGCGCAGCACGGTGACAGCATTTCCTGAGGAAAGGTGATGGGAATGAAGAAGGGACTTGCCCTATTTATAACGTGGCCAGACGTAAGTGTCATTTCACATGAGAAACAAAAGGTGCTTCGCTGCCCTCAGATCTGGCCCCTTCTGAATTTCACTGTCTGTGAACAAGACAATTTCACTGCTTCTGTTTTAAGCAAACCCATCAGCATCACGCACATGAATGGACACAACACGTTTCACAGAATCACAGAATTTTCTAGGTTGGAAGAGACCTCAAGATCATCAAGTCCAACCTCTGACCTAACACTAACAGTCCCCACTAAACCATATCCCTAAGCTCTACATCTAAACGTCTTTGAAAGACCTCCAGGGATGGTGACTCCACCACTTCCCTGGGCAGCCCGTTCCAGTGTCTAACAACCCTTTCGGTAAAGAAGTTCTTCCTAACATCCAACCAAATTCCTAACATCCATGATGAGCTGTTTTTCACAGCTCATCAACAAAGCTCGCAAGCTGGACAGGGGCGGCTCTGGCAGAGCAGCCGTGGCTTGGTTGTGCGATTTTGTGTCTTTCCACATCCAGACAACGTTTCAAACAAAAGCCTGTAACTCCCAACTGTTTTACTGGCCATAAAATCTCTCCTCTGCCATCCACAGAGCAGAGGGATATTTATACCACCTGTGCAGCAACACCAGCGATAAAATGAAGCCTTTCTCCAGCAGCATGGTGCCTGGGATATTAAGATAATAACACTGCAATAAAGTGTGAACAGCTTTATAACCAGTTTGTGCTCCAATACAGACTGGCATTTAAGCTGCAAAACAGTTTCGTTCAGCAGGAGTTTTTTTTTTTTTTTTTTTTTTTTTTCCCCATTCCCTTTTTTCCCTATTTCTACAATGATTTTCACATAAGATAACCATTCTGAGATCTCACTTACTGCTAGGAATCAGTTTTAAGGAGCGAGTGCTCTCCATGGGCACCTCAAGCGGCACTAGAAGTCCAGGCAACCGAAATCCCCTCCTACCACAAATGCACAAGAGGACCCTAGGTGATTAATGCTGTTCAGTCAAACCCCTAGCACCAAACCCCGTGAGGTGAAGGGGTTGCTGGGGTCCCCTTTTTGTCTTTACAATTTGCCTTTTTGTATTAAATAATTATTTAAGAGACTGTTGTTTTGCTCCAGCTCCCTCTACCCATGCTTCCTAGCTTTCTGCAGTTAAAATAAGCATGCTTTTCTTTCTAAGCTTTGACAGGCAGCACTACCAAGGATGGCAGTGTTTAGGGGGGACATGGGCAGCTCTGTATACTCTCCTCCCTTTCCATTTTATTTCATTCACGACTACTTAGGGCTGAAGCAGACCCACATCTCCTCCTGCATGCTGCCATACTGACCCAGATTGAAGGCTTTTAAGTATATCCTTGTGTTTTGTCCTAATCCAGCTCTCCTCCTGGGACATCACCCTGGTCCCCTGCAAAGCCTCCCTCTCAGTTATTTGCTCTGGGCTGTTCCTCACCCCATATCTCCCAGCACCAGCTCAAGGCAGTTCCTTTTGCTATCACTCCTTGACATCTACAGGGAGGGCAGCAATGCCCTAAACACTTCTATTTATTGTGGTAATCTGAACCAAAGAGAAGAAATATATCTGGCGTGATCCCCACAGTTCTGCAGTGGACTGGCTGCACACATTTACACTGGCTGCACCTCTGGCTCGACGCAGTGCAAGACCCATCTCCACCCTCCAAATGCCTCCTTGCAGGTCTGGCTGAGCCAGAGGCCATGTTTTGGGCTGCATGCAGCCTGTAGCAAAGGCTGGGCTTGTGGGATGCAGACAGGCACCTGCAGGAGGGCTACAGTTTGCATTTTTCAGCACCACCAGGTATCAGTGTGGAGCTTCAGGTGCGAGACCCCTTTGCTCTGCAGATGTTGTTGTCTCCTGCAGCAGGGAGACCTGAGCTCCTCTGTGGTGAAGGACATGCTTTGAGCTGCTGAGTCAGGCTGGGAACAGCAAGCCCCAGCCTCTGCTGCCATTTCTGGGGTGCTCGGGGCTCCAGCACAGCACAGGGATGAAGCCCACCCAGATCCCTCTTGCAACATTTATATATTTGAAGTATTAATTCGTGTCAAGGAGATGGTTGATGTTAATAAAGAAGGGGGAGATGTGGGAATGTGGCCATGGGGGTCGACAAGCCCCATGGTTGGTGATAACATCAGACTCTTAACGATGAGGCCATCAGGAATGTAAAGAGTTTAGAGGGACCACAGAGGGGTGATTAAGGAGATGCCTTGCCGTCTTGGGTTGCTTGTTCTCCGGCCGTTAAGGCATGGAAGTTGCTGGGGGTTTTCTGGTTGAAACTGTTAAAATTTGTTGCTTAATATTATATGATAATCATATTATTAGTGTGGTTTCAAGGGTTAACGAAACGCGGGAAAAGACGGCCTCGCATGGTTTGGTGTCGATCATGTTTTGTTGCTTTCGGGAACCTTGTGGAGGGCAGAGCATCCGCAGAAGAAGAGGGAGCCGGTCGGGGCCGACCCTGCACGAGGTCCGGGAACCCACGGGGTCTGCGCAGGAACAAAAGGTTGCTAGCGGTGATGGGGGGAACTGAGAGCCTTCATCCCCAAGACCCCCAACGACCACCACCAGAAGGCACTGCGCAGGTGCAGATGGGGGGAGTTTGTGAAAATACTAATTATAATATAAAACGGGGATAGGTCATGCATATGTATAGGCGTCCTCAGGTTTTTAACGAATATGTAAAAGCAGTGTTCTATATATTTAGAAAGTTCGACCGTTGTGTGTGCTTGTTGGTGGAGCAGAGACTCCCGGTGTACCCAGCGCTGTTTGCTTGCCTCTATTCATTTAACAAATTGCAAACTTTAATTGGAATCCTATTTGGGACTCAATCATTCATCACACAACACCAGCAGACTTCAGCGTGGCTTTAATCCCTTCTGTGATCACAAGGCTGCAACCAAGCACAAACAAGACTTTTTCTTTCTTTTTTTTTTTTTTTTTTTTTTTTTTCTCCTTTGTCCTGGTTTCAGTTAGGACAGTTATTTTTCCTCCTAGTAGCTGGT
>NW_023309616.1:0-1216 GCF_011077185.1 Oxyura jamaicensis
TTCGCTCACCCTCCCCCCTCCCTCTCTGGGATGGGGGAGAGAAACGGAAAAGTGAAGCCTGTGAGTTGAGATAAAGACAGTTTATTAAGATAGAAAATAATAATGATAATAATAATAATATGTACAAACAAGTGATGCACAATGCAATTGCTCACCACCCGCTGACCGATGCCCAGCCCAACCCCGAGCAGCCGGCCCCCCACCCCGGCTAGCCACCCCTATATATTGTTTAGCATGTCGTCAGATGGTATGGAATACCCCTTTGGCCAGTTTGGGTCAGCTGTCCTGGGTCTGTCCCCTCCTAGCTTTTGCTGCACCCCCAGCCTGCCCACTGGCAGGACAGAGCGAGGAGCTGAAAAGTCCTTGGCATAGTGTAAGCATTGCTCTCCAGCAATTAAAACATCAGCATGTTATCAGCACTCTTCTCATCCTAATCCAAAACATAGCACCCTACCAGCTACTAGGAGGAAAAATAACTCTGTCCTAACTGAAACCAGGACATATATCCACCCCTTATTCCATACCATTTATGTCATGCTCAGGTTACACTCTTTCCAATACATTCTAGTTAATCACTATTTTCATCTATGGTAGTGATGACACACAGTATTATATAATAATTAACATAATACATCTCAACTCATGGGCTATTCTCACCCAGTATTAAATCCCCTTGAGGTACACACCGCACCTCCCCATTCTTTTGCATTACCCACCAAGTGCATCCAGGTCCTTGAGCAAAAGCAATCCCACGAATGGGTTTGCCTTTTCCTGAGGCAGGAGTAGCCCAGACTGTTTTACCTAGCATATTTCTTACATGCACTACAGGAACTTTATCCCCTTCTACTGTACGTAGCAGGTTTGATTGGGCAGGTCCAGCTCAGTTGGCAGATCCCCTAGTATTGACTAACCAGGTGGCCTTTGCCAAATGTGCATCCCAATTTCTGAATGTCCCAGCACCCATTGCTTTCAGTGTAGTCTTTAACAGTCCATTGTATCGCTCAACTTTACCGGAGGCTGGTGCGTGATAGGGGATGTGATACACCCACTCAATACCATGTTCTTTGGCCCAAGTATCTATAAGGTTGTTTCGGAAATGAGTCCCATTGTCTGACTCAATTCTTTCTGGGGTGCCATGTCGCCATAGCACTTGCTTTTCAAGGCCCAGGATAGTGTTTCGGGCAGTGGCATGGGGCACAGGATATGTTTCCAGCCA
>NW_023309616.1:1226-3547 GCF_011077185.1 Oxyura jamaicensis
AGCCCGCTGAGTAATCAGTGCAACCCACTTGCTCCATGTAGCATCAGTTGCATGATGTGTAGAGGGGACCCTTCCTTTGAACATCCAGCCCAGTACTGGCAGTCGGGGTGCCAGGAGGAGCTGTGCTTCAGTACCGACCACTTCCGAAGCAGATCGAACTCCTTCATATGCTGCCAATATCTCCTTTTCGGTTGGAGTGCAGCGGGCCTCAGATCCTCTGTATCCCCGACTCCAAAACCCTAGGGGTCGACCTCGAGTTTCCCCAGGTTCTTTCTGCCAGAGGCTCCAGGTGGGGCCATTCTCCCCGGCTGCGGTGTAGAGCACATTCTTTACATCTGGTCCCGTTCGGACTGGCCCAAGGGCTACTGCATGAACTATTTCCTGCTTAATTTGTTCAAAAGCTTGTCGTTGCTCAGGGCCCCATTCAAAATCATTGTTCTTACGGGTTACTTGGTAGAGCGGGTTTACAATCAGACTGTAATTTGGAATGTGCATTCTCCAAAACCCCACGACACCTAGGAAAGTTTGTGTTTCCTTTTTGCTAGTTGGTGGAGACATAGCTGTTATTTCGTTGATCACATCCATTGGGATCTGACGACGTCCATCTTGCCATTTTATTCCTAAAAACTGGATCTCTCGTGCAGGTCCTTTAACTTTACTTTGTTTTATGGCAAAACCGGCCTTCAGAAGGATTTGGATTATTTTCTTCCCTTTCTCAAAAACTTCCTTTGCTGTGTCACCCCACACAATGATGTCATCGATGTACTGCAGGTGTTCAGGAGCTTCCCCCTGCTCCAGCGCAGACTGGATCAGTCCATGGCAAATTGTAGGGCTATGTTTCCACCCCTGGGGCAGCCGATTCCAAGTATATTGGACTCCCCTCCAAGTAAAGGCAAACTGTGGCCTGCACTCTGCTGCTAGAGGGATGGAGAAAAATGCATTAGCGATATCAATTGTGGCGTACCACTTGGCTGCCTTTGATTCCAGTTCGTACTGAAGTTCTAGCATGTCCGGCACTGCAGCACTCAGTGGTGGTGTGACCTCATTCAGGCCACGATAGTCCACTGTTAGTCTCCACTCACCATTAGACTTTCGCACTGGCCATATGGGACTATTAAAAGGTGAATGAGTCTTGCTGATCACTCCTTGGCTCTCCAGTTTATGATATTAGCTCATGGATGGGAATCAGGGAGTCTCGGTCGGTGCGATATTGCCGCCGGTACACAGTTGTAGTAGCAATTGGCACTTGTTGTTTTTCGACCCTCAGCAGCCCCACAACAAAAGGGTCCTCTGAGAGACCGGGCAAGGTAGACAATTGTTCAGTGCCCTCTGTCTCTAAGGCAGCTATGCCAAAAGCCCAGCGGAACCCTTTTGGGTCCTTAAAATATCCTCTTCTAAGATAGTCTATGCCAAGGATGCATGGAGCATCCGGGCCAGTCACAATACGGTGTTTTTGCCACTCATTCCCAGTTCGACTCAGTTCAGCTTCCAATACAGTTAATTGCTGGGATCCCCCCGTCACTCCATAAATACTGATGGGCTCTGGCCCTGTATAGCTTGATGGCATTAGAGTACATTGTGCACCGGTGTCTACTAAAGCCTTATACTTCTGTGCGTCTGATGTGCCAGGCCATCGAATCCACACAGTCCAATAAACTCGATTGTTCCTTTCCTCCCCCTGGCTGGAGGCAGGGCCCCTCTAATCCTCATCAGAATCTTAATTCCTGTGTTTAAAGGACTGCCTGCTGGAAGTTGGAGCAGCAAACTTTTCAGAGACCCCCTTTTTCCCGATTGTTTTCTTTTGCAACTCACGTACCCGTGCCTCTAGGGTCGGGGTGGATTTTCCATCCCATTTTCTCATGTCCTCTCCATGGTCATGTAGGTAAAACCACAGGATGGCCCGAGGTGTGTATCCACCATATTGTCTTCCTTGCACGGATGAGCGCTTACCCCTAATAGCAGAGACATTGGTTTGTACAGGAGGGGAGGAAAATAAACTCTCTTTAAGTTGCTGGACCTCTTCAGAGAGTTTCTCCAAAGTTTTCTCTTTTAGTTGGTGGACCCTGGTTCGTTCAGGTGGGGAGGAAAATAATCTCTCTTCAAGGTGGTGGACCTTTTCAGAAAGTTTCTCCAAAGTATTCTCTTTTAGTTGATGGACGCTTTCAGAAAGTTTCTCCACAGCCGAGACGCAGGCCTGTAGGGAAGAGGAGAGGCTTTCTTCGTACTGCCGGAGTTGTTTAGCCACATCACCCACTGTGGGTTCCTCATCCTCTTTCCAGGCCATTATTGCCAATGAGCTGGCATATGATGATGGTGCACTC
>NW_023309617.1:0-8484 GCF_011077185.1 Oxyura jamaicensis
GAAACAAATGAACACATTTCACAATCCCCCATTTCCTTTTTTCATAGTATTGATTTTTTTTTCATCAGGCTTCCCCCAGCTATAGGTAACCAAACAGCTTGCCTCTCATGGCAGGGTGTGAGTGCTACCCGGCATCTGGGAGAATTTGCCTTGTGCACAAACACCTTGAATGCTACCAAGGACTTGATGGGAAACCTCTCAAGACTTGAGATCCCCAAGGCTGGGATGTCTGGTGATACTGTGGAGGGAGGATCACAGAATCACAGAATCACAGAATAGTCTAGGTTGGAAGAGACCTCCAAGATCACCGAGTCCAACCTCTGACCTAACGCTAACAAATCTTCCACTAAACCATATCCCTAAGCTCTACATCTAAACGTCTTTTAAAGACCTCCAGGATGGTGACTCAACCACTTCCCTGGGCAGCCTATTCCAGTGACTAACAACCCATTCAGTAAAGAAGTTCTTCCTAATATCCAACCTAAACCTTCTCTGCCAGGCAGCTTTCTAACCACACATCTCCCAGCCTGTAGCTCTGTTTGGGGTTGTTGGGCCCCAGGTGCAGGACCCGGCACTTGGCCTTGTTGAACTTCATACCGTTGGCCTCGGCCCATTGGTCCAGCCTATCCAGATCCTCCTGCAGAGCCTTCCTACCCTCGAGCAGATCGACACACGCACCTAACTTGGTGTCATCTGCAAACTTGCTGAGGGTGCACTCGATGTCCTCATCCAGATCATTGATAAAGATGTTAAAGAGGACTGGCCCCAGTACCGAGCCCTGGGGGACTCCACTAGTGACCGGCCTCCAACTGGATTTGACTCCATTCGCCACAACTCTCATACAATTATTAACACCCCAATAAATATCCTTCCAGCAGCTGCAAATATTACCCAGGTAAACTTGTCATAACTTTGAGAGGCCCGCTTACCCTTTTCCTGTGAGAAACACTCTGTAACCAATAACTTAGGCTCAGGCGAGGATCTCAGTGAAGTAGTAATTTATTCGCGATTGCAATGACGGGCATCCCACAAGCAGGAGCGCACCTACTAGTTACACAATACAGTTTATATACTTCCTTTCTTGATGACCGGAACCCTCCCCTGTTTCCCCACTGAGTGGGTAATCCAGGTTCACAATCTATTTGTTGCTTCACAGACAATGCATGGCCTTCAGTTGCCAGCCTGTTAAATTTCAAATTTCTTTTGACTTTTTTACTGCTTGAAGTGGTAATGTTTCTTCACTTATCTGACTTGACTTGTCACCATGATTTTCACCTAATTGTTCTAAGGAGTCTGGTTGTCTGCATTTTACAAGGTCGCTTGCTAAGCTTTCTTATCACTGCAAGCATATCTCAATACCACATTCCTTCCCTCTGAACAATGTAACTGCAAAAACAACATTTTTATTCCAACAATTCCCCCCTTTTCTTTGTTTATAAATTGTTGATTTTTGCAAAACTTTTCTCTAAGGTGTAATTTGGTAGGTATCTTCCTCTTCTTCACCTTCTTTGCTTTCCATCTCCTTTAATATCATCATCTTATCTGAGTAAGGTGGTGGCTCCATGGCCATTTGTTTTAATAGTGCAGTTCTAATTAACCACTGTACTAGTCCTTTTACACAGGGGATAATGCAACAACCAACAGCTGTCAAAACTCCTGCTACTATGATCAAGGATGTAAATATGGACACGACCATCCCTTTCCATTTACCAAACCAAGATTCCAAACATCTTGTGATGGAAGTGTCTGTTCCTAATTTTTCTGCCAATTCACTGGCAAGGTGTGGTGGTTTTACCGTGCTAGGCAGTTGAACACCACAACCGCTCTCTCACTCCCCCTCCTCAGATGAGGAGGGGAAGAAGTAAAGGAAAGAACAACTCACAGGTTGAGATAAGGATAACTTAATTAAAGAAAAAAATATTTATTAAGGAAAGATTATTAATTAAACAATTCAACTAAAGGGAAAAAAGGGAAAGGGGAAGAGGGAGGGGGAAAGGGAATAACTAAACAAAACAAGTAAAGGCTATGTGGAAGTGCAGAGGAAAGAAATTCCTCTCTACTTCCCGCAAATGAGCGATGCTTGACCACATCCTTGAAGCAGGGCCTCAACACACGTAGCCGGTGTTCAGGAGGAAGACAGATGTTCTCGCAACGAGAGCCCACCCCTCCCCTCTTCTTCCTTTTTCCACCTTTTATTGCTGAGTGTGACATCATATGGTATGGAATATCCCTTTGCTTGGTTTAGGTCAGCTGCCCTGGTGATGTTTCTTTCTCACTTTTTTGCCCACCCCCTAGGAGGGTTAGAGGAAGTCCTGATGCTGTGCCAGCACTTCTCAGCAGCAGACACAACATTGGTGTGATACCACTGCTGTTCTAGCTACAAGTGCAGAGCATAGCACTGTATGGGCTGCTGCAGGGAAAGTTAACATCCCAGCCAGACCCAGTACACAAGGGTGGTAAGCCCTTGCAATGATCTAGTTACTGTGCCATCCGGGGCAGTATTGTTGGGTATAAAAGTGCAACAATGGTTGCTCAGTATCACACACACATCTTTCTCCGCGAGCATCATATCTAATGTTTTTCTGTTTTCCCAAGACATTTTGCTGGTGGCATCTAGTTGTTCAGCGATTCCTCTTATTGCATCCCTTGTATAATTTATGAATCTCTGCTGATTATAATAAATATAGTTAACCCAATCCACATTCTTATTGATTGCTGCCCACCAGAACAGTGACTCAAAGCCTGCAGCAATTTGATTCCTGCTTTATGTTCATCGGGAACTCCTCTAGGCACCCCAATAGAATCTATGTACACTTTATCATCGAATGATACTCCTAGGCTTCTTTTACTTCTTCTGGGTACTTGTGATGTTTCTTTTTCAAATGCCAGGGTGAAAGGTATAGCTAATTGAACAAGTGCACAAGTGTCTCCCCAATTAGATGGTAGGGTGGACAGTAAGATCTTCCCCGGACAGTACCACCAGAGATCTGCCCTGGGGATCTCAAGTCTTGAGTAATTTCCCATCAATTCCTTAGTAGCATTCAAGGTCCTCGTGCATAAGGCAAATTCTCCCAGACGCCAGGTAGCACTCGCACCCTGCCATGAGAGGCAAGCTGTTTGGTTACCTACAGCTGTAGAGAATGCAGAGGGAACCCTGATATTGCTATCATGCAAGGAAGGGAACAGCAAAGAAATAGGCTTACAGGCCTCATTTACCTAGGCAGTGTTTTCTTGGTACAATGCAATCATACATCGCATCCCCTAGGAATACTTGGTCCACCCCAATGGGAAGGGCAATCCGTCGTCCTGAGGCACAAGCATAGCAATTGCTATGGTTGAGACTCTGGACAGTATATTTGACCCGTTCTATCCAAGCATTCACATCCCCATACCCTGTTTCAATCTCAAATGTTTGAACTGCCACATTTCAAAGAGGGCCTCCTGTTTTCTCTCCTGTTTTCTCCTTGAGTTTCTCCCTTTCTCTGATGGCAACAGAGGATCATTTCCATACAGCCATTCTCAGTCTGGCTGTTGGGTCTCTCCCAGTTACTTGTTCTCTCTGCTCAATTGTGATTGGGCATTTACATCTCCACAAGCTTAACACCTCACAAGCATCAAACATGATGGATTGTGGTACATAACCCTCTGTCACATTCACCCATATTTTGATGGGGTATCCCGTCTTACTATTATCTGGTCATGCCTTTTCCAGTTGCCAATTGACCAAGGCCTTCTCTGAGGCATACAATCACTAGAAATAAAATTAATAGTTGAATTTTCCCTGTCATTATTTTTAACCCTTAGGTTTCCAAATAATTATCGATACAAAGAATAAGATGTACACTACTACTATAACAAACCCCCCCCTTGGGAGTACTTTGATTCGCTATAGGCCAGTCCTTTCTCTCAATCGTAAGTCACACTCATTAGTTACCTGTGAAAATAAAAGGTTAGTTTACAATTGTAAGCTTTTATCCCACTCAGAGTCCACTGAGATTTTTCTCTTCAATTTCAACTTCCAATAAGACTTCTGTAGGAACAGCTTCCCAGGTACTAGGGTCGACAGATGCCTTCACTTGAGTATAGTGAGTCCAATCTTTATCCGCACTTCCTACGGCTGTTTCAGTGGTTAGTAGTACTTGGAATGATCCTTCCCATTCAGGCCGGAGTTTTGATTCTTTCCAGGTCCGAATCAGGACCCAGTTTCCTGGTTGATGGTGAGGGGGGGTTTGAGCCAACAACCTGAGAGATGACAAAGAAGAGGACAACCCCAGAATATAGTTCTTAAAACTCTCTCTTGTTTCGAATTGTGGTATCTCATCCCTTCTGCCCAGATAGGGTGATCCAAGCAGCATCTCCTTTGGTGATATTCCTATAACCTTTCTTGGTGCTGTTTGAAGCTGGAGGAGTGCTAAAGGTAAGCATTTCACCCAAGGAAGTTGGGTTTCTAACACTAATTTTGTTAATTGCTTCTTTCATGTCTGGTTCATTTGCGCTACCTTCCCAGAAGAGGAGGGGTGCCAGGGGGTGTGAAAATCCCTCTCAGTCTCTAAGGCCTGCATTAACCCTTGCAGTACTTGTGAAGTGAAATGACTTCCTTGATCTGAATCAGTGTTTTCAACTATCCCATATCTAGGGACTATTTGCTCCAGTGATACCTTAGCCACCATGTTCACAGTGGCAGATACCAAGGGGAAAGCTTACACCCATCCAGTCACATGGTCAATTAGGACAAACAAGTACTTAAGTCTCCCTGCTTTAGGTAACTCAGTAAAGTCTACCTGTATACTTTGGAAAGGTCGAATCCCTGGCTCCTGTCCCCCTCTAGGTGGGTGACAGATGACCTTTTTATTTACCTTTTGACATATGGTACATCCTCTGCATATTTGCTTCACTAAAGTGTATTTTCCTACACAGACATACTTTCTTAGCACAACATCACACATTGCTTGCACCTCCCAATGACTCTCTTGATGTAAAACAGTTAATATTTGCCTCATTGGTGCTTTATTCCCATCAGGGAGTATGCATTTTCCTTCAGACTTCGTGGCTCCTGATTCCTTAAAAAAATCTTTCTCTTAAAACTTTTTAGTTTTCAACAATTCCCTGAATCCTCTCTGGATTTATTCTTCATTTTCCCCTCAGACATTAGATGCCTTAAATACTTGACTTCTTTTTCTACATATTGTAATTTATTTTTCAATACTCCCAAGCCCTGCTTTCCCAGAAAGTTGAATAGCTTGTTAGTAGCTTCCTTCACAACTGTTTTCTCCTGTCCTGACAATAAATGATCATCCACATATTTCTAACAGTAATACCTCCTCGGAAGGTTGTAATTGCTCCAAAATTTGTTCTAGAACTTTCCCAAATAAATTGATGGCCCTGTAAACCCTTGAGGTAAAACTGTCCATCTGTATTGTTGCTTCCACCCCCATTTCAGGGTCTTTACAGTCAGAGGTGAATATATCTTTGCTCTCAGGGCCTGAGAGCACTCCATTAACAACACTGTTATTCCAATCTAACAATTTACTATTTGAATGCCCAATTTCATCATCAAATCCCTTCCCAACAAGTTAGTCCCTGCCTTGGGTACATATAGTAATTTCCCAGTGATCATTTTATACCCTAGTCTCAGCTTGGTAAAAAAAAGTGGCACTGTTATTCCAGCCCCTTCTACCCCCATCACATTTAGGGTTTCATTAGTAAATTTAATCCCTGATACTTTACAGGCCAGCAATGACCTAGCTGCCCCAGTGTATTGGGTTCACATGGCAAAGTTCTGGGGGGGGGGCGCAGTGGCAGCTCCCGCGAGAAGAATTCAGAAGCCTCCCCGTGGCAGATAAGGAACTGTTTCAGCTGGCCCCAGAGGGGGCCCACCGCTGCCCAGAGCCAAGCCATGAGCAACACAGTCCGTGCCTCTGTGAGACCACATCCAAGAAAACAAAATCAAACAAACAAACAAACAAAAAACTGCTGCTAAACAGCAGCTGGGAGAGCGAGGAGCCAGGAAACCTCCCCACAGACACCAAAGTCAGCGCAGAAGGAGGGGGAGAAGGCACTCGAGGCCCTGGAGCCGAAGCCCCCCTGCGGCCTGTGGAGAGGCCCCTGGTGGAGCAGGCTGCCCACCCCCCCACCCCCCGCCCAGCCCGTCCCGTCCCGTCCCGTCCCCCCCCATACTTGGGAAACTGACCAAACACCACAGCAAATATACCAAAACTTCTAGACTGTTACTTAGATAATGCCTACATCCTCTTTCCCTGCTCATTCAACTTCAAACAGCTCTGTCAAACACTACATACCACACCTTTAACACCTTCAATAACCCTTTTTAACACTTCTTTCTGTCTTTCTCCAGCCTGTACTTTCACCAAAGTCTCAGTCATTGGACAGCTTAATTCCATACCTTTCTCCCTCCAGGATGCTGAAACAACATATCAGTATACCACATTTCATCCCATTTTCCTACTCTCCTCCTTCTTCCACTCTGGATATTCCTATTTGAAGTGGCCAGCCTGGCCACACTTAAAACATCTCATCAAAGCCTGTCCCTGCTAGGATTCAGGCTGCAACACAGGCAGCCTTCCTTGCCTGCCATTCCTTCATGTCTCTTCCTGTCCTTTCCATCCTGGCCCTGACTCCCCCTGAAGATTTCCTTCCTCCTTCTCCAGCCCTCTGCCTCACTACCTGCTACACTGTCAATACCATTAGTTTCGCTCTCTGCTTTTCCTTCTCATCTCCCCTCCTGACACACACCTTCAGGGCCTCCCTCAGGAGGGCCCCCAGTGACTGTTCACTACATTCCCCCACCCTCCAGAGCTCCCCCACCATGTATCTGACCAGGCTCCAACCACAAAATGAGTTTCAAGAGCCCCCAGGATACCGGGTCCTCGGGATTCATCCCCGAGTACTTTCTCATTCTGACCCCAAGTCTCTCATATGATTTCTGTGTTGCGCATTATTATTATTCCAGCCAGGATCAGCAAGTGGGTATTTCTACCCTGCTGGTATTATCCCTGGTCCTGGAGGATGAGCTCTTTCCCATTCTTGTATAGCAGCTCTCCTCCTGATCATTCCCATTTCTTCCCCTGTAAACAACATACTTAGTATAGACATCAGTTCCCCCCAAGAGTATAAGTTAGGTCCTAGGAACTGGTCTAATTGTTCAGCTAGCCTGATGGGGTCCTTAGTTAAAGACTTCATCTCCTTCTTAAAACCCCTAACACCTCTCTGACGGCAAGAAGAGGGGGAGTTAGTGTTAGTACTGTTAATATCAGGGAAGGCAAAATTCTCAGTATCTCTTCTACCTTGTTCTAATTCTTACCAGAGCCTAGAGTATGCTCTTCTCTAGGGACAGTGTTAATTGCAGTCCCTGTCTTCCTTCCTGGAGCAACTAGTCACACAGTCACACGCCTACTAGTCACACAGTCTGGTTTATATATTTTCTTGACGACCCTCCCCTGTTTCCCCATTGACTGGGTAATCCAGGTTCACAACGTATCCGATGCTTCACAGACAATACATGGCCTTCAGTTGCCGGCCTGTTAAATTTCAAATTTATTTTGACTTTTTTACTGTTTGAGGTGGTAATGTTTCTTCACTTATCTGACTTGACACCGTGATTTTCACCTAATTGTTCTAAGGAATCTGGTTGTCTGCATTTTACAAGGTCGCCTGCTAAGTTTTCTTATCACTGCAAACATATCTCAATACCACATTCCTTCCCTCTAAACAAATGTAACTCTGCAAAAACAACATTTTTATTCCCACAGCTATGGCTGCAGCGTGGCCCAGTGCCACTCCAAATGGAAGGCTCTCAAGCAGGCTTTCCACTCAGACCGGGAGACGCCACCAGGCCAGCCACCACTCACCCTGCCTGACCCCACACTACTGCACCATGAAGAGCATCTGGAAGGTGTCTGGGCGGCCGGTCTTTGGCAAGCGGCGGCTTCTGGGTGGGTGCCAGGGCCAGATGGGCTTCACGGTTGCTGCCCAGGGTATGTCGCTCCCCTGCCTGAGCCTTTTCCTCTTCTTCCAGACCTGGTGAAGCCACCCCCTGGGAGGCGCAGGTCAGCCCTCATCGCCTGCTCTCCGTCCTTGACAGCATCGCCAGGCACCTGCAGGCTGGGGCAGTGTGATGGTTTTACTTGAGTGGGCAGCCGAGCTCCACCACAATCGCTCTCTCACTCCTCCCCTCCTCAAAGAGGAAGGGGGAGAAAAGACAACACAAAGAGCTCGAGGTTTGAGATGAGAATGATTTAATTAAAGGGAAGGGGAATGGGGAGAAAAAGAAACAAAAGAAACAACAAGGCCGTGCGGAAGCACAGAGAGAAAGGGAAAAAAGTTATTCTCTACTTCCCATCAACGAGCGGTGTTCGGCCACGTCCCGGGAAGCAGGGCCTCAAAATGCGTACCGGTTGTTCAGGAGAGACCCTCCCCCATGAGAGGCCCCCTTTTATTGCTGAGTGTGACATCAGGTGTTATGGA
>NW_023309617.1:8494-9168 GCF_011077185.1 Oxyura jamaicensis
GCCCCCTTTTATTGCTGAGTGTGACATCAGGTGTTATGGAATATCCCCTTGGTCAGTTTAGGTCAGTTGCCCTGGTGATGTCCCCTCCCCATCACTTGCCCACCCCCAGCCTGCTGGCTCTTGGGGGCTCGGAGGGAGTCCTGATGTTGTGCCAGCACTATGCAGCAATAGACACAGCACTGGAGTGATACCAGTGCTGTTCCAGCTATGAGTGCAGAGCACAGCACTGTGTGGGCTGCTGCAGGGAAAGGTGACTCCATCCCAGACAGACCCAACACAGGCAGCCAGAGGGGGGCTTGTCCTGTTGTCCTGGTTTCAGTTAGGACAGTTAATTTTCCTCCTAGTAGCTGGTAGGGTGCTATTGTGATAAATGATTGAGTCCCAAATAGGATTCTAATTAAATTTTGTAATTTATTAAGCGAATAGAGGCAAGCAAACAGCGCTGGGTGCGCTGGGAGTCTCTGCTCCACCAAGACGCACGCCTGTTACATCAGGTGGCTGATTTTTATGCTCCTAGACTAATACATATTCATCACTACTCCTAGAAAAGGCAGGGTTATTATAATTAGTTCCTGGAATCTGAACCCTCTCCGGATGCATGCGTATCAGTCTCTGGTGGTCTTTCTCGGGGTCTCTTGCGCTGAAGGCTCGTAGTCTTCCTCCCAGGCTTTGTC
>NW_023309618.1:0-3925 GCF_011077185.1 Oxyura jamaicensis
CAAGGGTTTTTAGGGTTACAGCCCTAACCCTAAGAACTGCTTCCCCCCTCAGTACCTTCCGGCCCTGCACGCTCACATGCCACAAAGCAAATACACCGAGTAACGTTGTCATCCTATCCATAAATATGCTATAACAATTACTCACTTGCATGTGACAGTAGCCATCATAGCTGACACCCGGGAGGCCATGTTGACAATATGCAGAATGCTGGGAAATGTAGTCCACGGACTCCAGACATCTGGGCGGCCATGTTTGGAGTACGGGGAATCCTGGGAAACGTAGTTCTCCGGCACTGGGGTTCCAGGACACCATGTTGGATGCCCAGAAGCATGCCGGGAGGTGTAGTTCTCCCAGTTCTTTAGAGTTTTTACAGTTACGGTTTTTAGGGTTGGCAATTTAGGGTACTAACGGCTGGAGTTTTTAAGCCTAAGACTTTAGGGTTTTTAGGATTGGGGCTTAGGGTTGTGAGGGTTTTAAAGGGTCAGGGGCTTTAGAGTTTTTAGAGTTAGGGTTTTAAGGGTTAGGATTCTTAAGGTTTATAGGTTTAGGGTTTTTAAGGTTACGGTTTTAGCGCTTTTGGAGTGAAGGTTGTAAGGGCTTTTAGGATTAACATGGTAAGGGTTTTAAAGGTTGGGGCTTTAGGGTTGTTCAGGTTGGGGCTGTGAGGGTTTTAAGGGTTGTTAGGGTTTTTAGGGTTGGGCTTTCGGGTTTTTAGGGTTAGGGTTTTTTATTTTTTTATGGCTCAGGCTTTTAGGCTAAGGGGTTTGAAGGCTTTTAGGGTTGGGGTTTGAAGGCTTTTAGGGTTGGGGTTTGAAGGCTTTTAGGGTTGGGTTTAGGGTGTTTAGCGTTAGGTCTTTGAGTTTTTAGGGTTGAGGCTGTGAGGGTTTTTAGGGTTAGGGTTTTTTATTTTTTTATGGCTCAGACTTTAGGGTTTTTAGGTAAGGTTTGTAAGTTTTTTTAGGGTTAGGGCTTCAGGGTTTTTAGGGTTGCGAGGGCTTTGCAGGTTAGGGATGTGAGGGTTTTTTAGGGTTTGGGGGTTTTTAGGTTTTTTTTTTTTTTTAGGTTTTTAGGGTCAGGGCGTTTTAGGGTTTAAAGATTTTTAGGATTTTAAGAGTTTTTAGGGTTGGGTTTTTAGGGTTAGGCTTTAAAATGTTTTTAGGGTTGGGGCTTTAGGCTTTTTAGGTTTCTAAGGGTTTTTGAGGTTTTTAGGGTTGGGGCTTTCGGGTTTTTAGGATTAGGGTTGCAAGGGTTTTCAGGGTTAGGGGTTTAGGTTTTAGGATTACAACCCTAACCCTAAAAACCGCTTCCCCCCTCAGTACCTTGCAGCCCTGTACGCCACAAAGCAAATACACAGAGTAACGTTGTCACCCTATCCATAAATATGCTATAACAATTACTCACTTGCATGCTGAGCTGCATGCAATAAAAGCACCGACTACTATATGGATTGCTTTACTCTAACGGATCCCACTAGTTGTTACCTCCAAGAGCGTTATGGTATCTACTTGGAAACACACCACAGACTCTAACCCACCTAAATAACCCTGCTACTGACTGAAGGAAAAACAAAGCACTTACCCCAAAGAGCTGCCCAGGCAGAATGAGCTCTCTGGGGGCTCATATACCATTTGGTGCCGCTCAGCACCCAAACCCAATCACCTGGGAAAGGGGAAGGGCAAAGCACAAGAAAATAGAAAGAGAACAGGACAAGCAGCAGCTGGGCTGCCTTTTTTTTTGTTTTGTTTTTGTTTTTTTCCCTGCTTGGCTCAACAGCATACAGAGTGCAGACAAGAGAACTGGGCTGTTTCGAGAAGCAACAATCCCCAGGCTTTTGCTTCAGCTTTGAATATTCAAAGGATAATATGAGCAAGCAATTAACTGAAACTTTTTCAACTGGAATTAGCTCAAATCTTTCTTTTACATAGGAAGAAAAATCTAGGAGCGTAACAGATTACATGACAAAATAACAAATCAATGTAATAACGTCACTTGTAGGAAAAAAAATAAAAAAGAAAAAAAAAAAAGAAAAACGCATATGCGCAGCACCATTCAGCCTGCAGTAGCCACTTTTCACAAGCAGGTGCCATCCCTAGAATGGCAGGCATGGCTTCCCAAACCATTTTCCCGGAAAAAGCACAAATGGGAAGAGCAGAAATTTGCACCCCATGTCGTCTTGGGGAGGAAGTAACTGCCTTGAGCAACGTGCCTCTTTTGGCTGGGAAGCTGAGCAGAGGCAAGCAGAAACACTACATTTTTTACCAGGACAAAAAAGGCAGGGAGATGATAATAACTAACCCAACATGGCCAACAGGAAGCTCAGAGCCCAAAGACCACAACTCTCAGCTTGCTGCGGGACCAGGTTCTCATGGCAGCTTGATGCTGCAGACACTCCAGAGCCAGCCCCGGGCTTCCCGACCTGCAGCCCAGTGCCCACAGACCTGTGCCTGCCAGCACCTGAAATCCCTGCCTGGGCTTTTCCTGCCCTGGCTGCAAATCCCACGGGACCCAGCCTCCCTGAATCCCTCCCCTGCCCTGGGGGTCCTGCCAGGAACCCCCAGCCCCCCCCCCCACCCACTTGTGTCTCCACAAGCAGACCCGGCCACACAGAGCAGCTCCCCCCCCCCCCCGGCCCAAGGAGCAAAGACAGCACAGGGCTACTCCCCTTGTCCCACAATAGGCAGCCACCCCACCACCCCGCAGGGCTGCCCCCACCCTCCGATGGGCCATCCACATCCAGCAGCCAACTGACACGGGAACAACCTGCCCCCAGCCTCTACCCCCTCCACACCCACCCTGCTACAGAACCTGCACCCACACACATCATGACAGCCACTTCCCAGCACCGCAACCACCGAAACGGGTGCAGGTCAGAAAGCAAACTTTATTAAACTGCTCTGCAGGACTCCCAGGAGGGGGGCTGCGGTGGGGTTCCCTGCCCAGTAGTTCTCCCCTTCCCCTGGCGGGCAAGGCATCAAGTGGCGTCCATCTGTCCATCCCTAGGTAGGGAACGGATGCTGGAAGCAGGCTTCTCACAATCGCTTTTGGTAGTTGTCGAGTAATTGCCTGAAGTAACTAGGCAAATTAAACTAATATTCACCTTTTAAAGGAAACGTACAGCAATGAAGAAGCTTTTAGGGTGGAGGGTAGCTGCGCTACCTAAGCGTTCCCTAGGACTCCAGCCTTAGATGCTATCACACAAGGGGAAGCTGGTGTGCTGACTCTAAAGAAGAGGACGGAGCATAGAGCGCACTGGAAACACCGTGGCTAGGCTCTGTGACCAGACAGGGACCCTATAAAGAGGCTCGGCCAATATAAATCAGTTGGACTTCAGGTAAAAACGCTTTGGGAACCAAAATACAGCCCTAAATGTCCTCTAGGACTTTCTGTGCACCCACAGCAGTTCCTGTGTAAAAAGGTAGTTTGTCTTGATCTTTATGCATGGCAAAGGCATAGGCTGAGTTAATGACAACAAAAGCCTGCTTATTAGAAGCTGCTTCTCAATGTTTCATGCAACTCCATACATATTAGCTAATGTAGACTAGAAGTTCAAGGATTCACAATACTTCATCATATATCACTTACGTGAATTTCATTTATATACACATCTGCTGCACCGACTTAAAACCCATCCCCACACTCACCAAGGTACAACCCCAACCCAAACACAGACACAGCATTTCAGCCCCAACGTGCCTTTGGGACCTGCTGGAAAGCAGGCTTCATCCTCAGTGAGGCGTGCTCAGCTCACACGGGTTGGAGCTTCAGGTACCTCTTCACCTACGGAGGAAGACCGCCATCAGGAACTGCCACACCAGGCAACCTTTTTTCTCTACAACACCTTTCTCAGGAACAACGCAGCATTCAAGTGACCTGCTTTGCTCCAAATCTAAAGACTGATGTTACAACCCACCTCGCCTGTGGCAC
>NW_023309619.1:0-3737 GCF_011077185.1 Oxyura jamaicensis
TAGGGGGTTTTGGGGTGCTGGGGGGCTTTGGGGTGCTGGGGGGAGTTTTGGGGTGCTGGGGGCTTGGGGTGGGTGATGGGAGGCTAAAGGGGTTTGGGGGGTGCTGGGGGTTTTTGGGGTGCTGGGGGTTTGGGGTGGGGGATGGGGGCAGTGGGGTCTGGGGGGTGCTGGGGGTTTGGGGTGGGTAATGGGGGGGCTAAAGGGGTTTTTGGGGTGCTGGGGGTTTTTGGGGTGCTGGGGGGTTTTGGGGTGCTGGCTGTTTGGGGTGGGTGATGGGGGGCAGTGGGGTCTAGGGGGTGCTTGGGGTTTGGGGTGGGTGCTGGGGGGCTAAAGGGTTTTTTGGGGTGCTGGGGGGTTTTGGGGTGCTGGGGGTTTGGGGTGGGTGATGGAGGGGCAATGGGGTTTGAGGTTGATGGGGAGTTTTGGGGTGCTGGGGGGGTTGGGGTGGGTGACCAAATCCCGCTCCCCACGCGAAGGACGGGGTTTGCCCACCGGAGGGACGGGACACGGGGCACCGGAGAGGCTTTATCCTTCAGAAAATGCAATTTTCGGAGGCGCAAACCCCGCTGGCGTCCCCTGGCTCCTCGCTGTGACCCCATTAATCTCTGGCCTCGAGCTGCCCAGCAGATAAATCCTGGGAGGCTCTGGGGGGGGGGATTCCGGGGGGGGGGGAGCTGTGCTGCGCAGCCTCTGCTCTCCCCGTGGTGCCGCGGACCCCCGCTGGGTGCTCCTGGCACCTCGGGGTGCCCGCAGGGGGTCCCCCGGGGCTGCAGCTCTCCCCCACCCCTTCGGGGAAAGGGGCTGCAGAGAGCGTGGGGGCTGCAGCAGGGGGCTCCCCCCCCCCCCATAGGCTCGGGGCCCCTCGGTGTCCCCGCACAGCACCCCAGCCCCGTGCCCAGCAGGACGGGGCATTTTGCTCGGGACCCCGTACTCGGGGCACCCTTGGGTCCCCACCCCGCTTTCGCTCCGCTCCCGGCTTCGTGCAAAGTCCGCAGCAGGGGCGGTGCTGGGGATGGGGTGGGAACCCCCCAAAAAAGCTGCCTCCGCACCCCAGGGTGGGCACCCAGCTCCCGCTGCTCGTGCCGGGGGAGGCTCCAAACCCCGCGGGGGTGGCAGCGGGGCCAGCAGCGGGGCCGGGGGAAGGTCTGCGGCGGGGATCCAGGGCGGGCTGAGGGTGGAAGGTTTGGAACGGGGACGTGGGGACGGTTTGCGGCGGGGATGAAGGGAAGGTTTGCGGGGAGGAAGGTCTGCGGCAGGGATACAGGGCTGGTTCGCGGTGAGGAGAGCTCGCAGCAGGGCTGGTAGGCAGCAGGAACGCGGGGAGGGTGTGCGGGGGGGGATGCAGGGCAGGTGCGTAGCGGGGACACGGGGCAGATCTGCAGCAGGACAGCCCTGCAGCAGGACCACAGGACAGCTTTGCAGCAGGGACACGGGGCAGCAGGGACACGGGGCAGCTCTGCAGCAGGGACACGGGGCAGCTCTGCAGCAGGGACACAGGAGAGCTTTGCAGCCTGGACACGGGGCAGCAGGACAGCTTTGCAGCAGAGACACGAGGCAATTTTGAGCAGGGACACCGGGCAGCTCTGCAGCAAGACAGCTTTGCAGCAGGGACACAAGACATCGCAGCAGGACAGCTTTGCAGCAGGGCAGCCCTACAGCAGGGACACGGGGCAGCCTTGCAGCAGGGACGCGGAGCAGCCCCGCAGCCGGGCAGCTTTGCAGCAGGCTTCCAGCGAGTGGCGCTGCCCACCCAGCAAAGCCCCGAGCCGCCGGGGAGCTGCAGCCGGGCAGCGCAGCCTCAGCCCCCGGGGGGGCTCAGCAACAACCCCCCACCCACCAGCACCGGCTGATGCAACACCCACCGGCGGTGCCAGGCAGCGCTTCGAGCCTCAAGCACGACGGCAGGCGAAGAAATACAGATTGCAGCAGCCCCTCTGAAGCTACAAGCCCAGCCTCATGCTGTTTGCTTGCTCCGGACGTGATGGGATCTGGCACCCTTCGGCGTGCTTCAACCCGGGCTGGCGTGGAGCTGAGGACGTGGGGGGCACCCAAAATGTGGGGGTCACAGCAGCTTGGTGACACCGCATCAATCACAGCCCCCGCCGCCCCCCCCCCCGGGGGGGGGGCGGGGGGCCGGGGCGGGGAGGGGGCCGGGCGGGGGGTGGGCGCCTGAAATGCTCCAGCAGCTCTCTGGGATTTACAGCTCCCGCTGCCCGGAGCACGCCGTTCCCCCGGGATTAGCCCGGTTTGTCCCCAGCGAGGACAGCGCCTCGGCTTCCCGGTGACAGCCAGCCTGTCACCCCCCAAACCCACGGCAAGCAGCTCGTTACCTGCTGCGAAGGAGCAGAGGGCTGAGCGCTGAGTGACCCCACAAAGCTTCCCCTCTGTGCCCACAAGGATCAAGCTGGTTTCGGAGGCTCTGCTCCCCCTTGCAGAGGGGCCCTGACTCCCACCCACCATCGGGACGGCTCCTGCTGCTCAGGGGACCCAAAGGTGCCCACCCCAAGCTGCTCCCAGCACACAGGCTGGGTACCAAGCCGCTTGCCTGGGTAAAACCCACCTGCAAAAGCAGTGCTCAGTGCTGGAAAAGTGATGCCACCCACGTGCGTGCCCTGATGCCCGCATCCCGTCCCGCAGCACTGCCCCAGGATGCGCGCAGCCCGGGCATGGTGCAGGGCAGCAGGGCTGGCACCAGGCTCAGGAGGTGTCACGGGGATATTTGGGGCCGCAGGGGCGGGCCACGTTCGGTTCCCACGAGCTAAAGCAGCACCAGGGCCTGCCCCTATCCCCCTGCCCCTCACCGTGCCCCCAGCACCCCCAAAATCCAACCGCGTGCTCCAGCCAAACCTCTGCCTCCCCCTCTCCACCACGCAGCCGCTTTGCTTCTGCCCCAAGCTCACCACCTCGCCCCACGGAGCGCCTTCGACGGCCGCTCACCCGGACGACGCGCGGGCTGCAGACATCCCCACTCACCTCCGTCCCCCCAAAAGCCCGATCCCTGCCCCGGCTCGCTCCCAGCCTGGGGAATCCCTCGGGATGCTCGGGATCCCCCCCCCCCCGGGATGCTCAGCAGGAAGAACCGTGCCGAGGGCAGCCCGGCTCACGGCTCGCCTCCTCTAAGGCGCGTTTTGCAGAGCTCCTCGGGCTCCATCAGCCTGCAACCCCTCATTGGGCTCGGCCCAAGATGATGATTACCGTTTTCCCGGCGCATTGCTGCGTTTTGAGCACCGTCGAGGCGCGGCGGCTTTCAACGGAGGGCGGCCGCACGCGATTTGGGCGCCGCGTTCAGATCCCGGCCCCCAGCCCCAGGTAGGGAGGCTGTCAGCACGCCTTCCGCCCTGCCAGGCGGACAACAAAGTACAGCGCGCGCACAAATTGCAGGCTCCGGGTGAGGAATTTATTAGTTTATAATCGTGAACACCTGAAAAATATATATATATATAAATAAAGGAGGGGGGCAAAGCGATACGATGAGTTAAAGGAGGCCCTCGGCACCTGCCTGCCCCTGGCTTCGTGGGTGCTGAAGGTGGAAGAGAATAAAGGAAGGGGCCGGATCCTTCCTCACAGCCCTCGTGGCTGTCCCTGGGGAGAAGTGGGGGAAATGCTGGGTGCCAGCGGTAAATCCTTGCTGGGTTTAAAATAAAAGGGGGGACACACACACAAAAGGGGTTACACCCAGGGCCTGGCAGCGAACTGGGGGTGCCCGAGGGGCGCAGCACCACCACCACCACCCAGCC
>NW_023309620.1:0-6599 GCF_011077185.1 Oxyura jamaicensis
ATGATACAAGAACTATGTACACTAATCACCCTGTTTTTCTTAAATAGGAGCTTATATTTCATCATACGGCCCTAGCATTGTTCCATACTGACACGAATCAAATAAACACATTTCACAATCCCCCATTTCTTTTTTTTTCATGGTATTGATTCATGTTTTTTTTTTTTTATTATTATTATTATTCAATCAAGTCAATACTTGCCAAATTGGTACCAATTTTGGATCCTCTTTTGTTTGTATTATCATCAGGGAATGGGTTTTCCCTTACCCTGGTTCTGGGTCAACAGGTACCACAGATATTTGCATTCCTTGTATAACCGAGTGTATTAGTCTGGTAAAACAGGGTATTAAATATGAAATTACTGAATTATTAAACAACCCTCCACATATTCCCAATACAACTATCCTGATTCTAGTAAGCCAACCACCACCCATAAGGTCCCTCCATAATTCTCTTAAATTGATTTCATTTCAAGTTTGAACTGGGACATGTGCAATTTTCTTCATTTCTTTTTACAAGTTCATTCACAGCTTTTCCTTCATCATCAATCTCTAAACAGCAGTTACTTAAGGTTAAATTTTCCACAGACTCCTCCTTCTTGTGCTAGCAAATAATCTAAAGCTAAGCAATTTTGATACAAAGCAGTTCCCATCTTGGTATTTTGTTTTGCAATTAATCCGAGTGCATCTCCAGTTTTATTCACAACTATTTCTACTACAGCTTGCAACCTACTTATTCTATTAAGCATATCTATTGGGGTCCTATAGCCCCAGGATCCGTACTCCAACAAGCACAACCCCAATTTGAGGGTCCGCAGTAATGATAACTCTGGTCCCATGCATAATCTCTTATCCAATCAGTGTAACACGTAGAAGTCACTGTTTCACCCTTTCTAGGACAAATGTACTTGGGCTGGTTACTATATCTCTTCCAGCTCAGGCTTCCGCAATCAGTCTATGGGTCTTCATCTATAATATCACAGGCATCAAAGGTTATTGACACTGAGGTATTCAGGGTGGTTACAACTTCACTTGTTCCAATTAATTTCTCTGCATAGAGCATAGTGAGTTAGGTTAAAAATGCAGCTTCCTCTTTTCTGGCCTTTACAGTCATAGACAGTATGATACACCAATGTCTGGGAGCTCAAGCATCCTTTTCTAGTTGACTGCAGCTGTTGGCCATAGCTTGGGCCAAGAAACTCACCCCAAGTAGGACTAGAAGAGGTCCGGTAAGGGCCGTAGTGCTCGGCGGTCACAGCGCGAAGGGGTTGCAGCCCTTGGCAGACCTTCCTAGCCGCAGCACCAGTTCCCTATCCGCTCTTGCCCTCTTCCCTAATCTTGAAGGGGTGTACATTGCAGATGTACCTTCTCGGTACCTTCAGGGGATAACGCTTAACTGATCCCTGTTATTGATAAATCTCTCCCCTTAATAGGTATCTATTCAAGAAGTTCTTTGTTTACTAATTTTACAGAAGTAATTACAATAAATTTGGAGTAATTACAATAAAGGAGTAATTACAATAAAATTCCCACAGCAACTTAGCTTATACTCTGACGAAAGCTTCTTCAAGTCCATCTGATAGTTTAGTTTCTCCTGGTTCCGATGTTACTTTCCACTCTTCCACTGGACCTTTTACTCACGACACGTGTCCATCCTTTTTCAGCAGTTCTCACAGCTGTTTCCTTGTTAACAGATAACAGCTAATAGATAGCAGTTAATAAATATCGGTTGTTTTCTTTTTAATAAAACAAGAAAAGGTCCTTCCCAGAGGGGAGATAAGTTTTCTTCTTTCCATGTTTTTATTAGAACCCTATCTCCTGGTTTTAACTGGTGAATTGCAAATCCTAAAGGTGGCGTCTGAGCCATCATCCCAGTTTCTCTTAGCCCTTTTAATCTTCTACCAATGGTAATTATATATTTCTGGATACTACGATCCTCAACTACATTGTTCCCTAGGGGCATCCCTTGAGAAGAAGGCATGCCATATAACATTTCACATGGTGATAATCCAGTCTCAGCGTGTAGTTTAGTTCTAATATTTAAAAGTGCCAATGGTAAGCATTTCGTCCAGGGCATTTGTGTCTCGATCATTAACTTAGCCAACTGTTGTTTTATTGTTTGATTCATACCTTCTACTTTCCCGAGCTTTGTGGGTGCCACGGAGTGTGGTATTCCCACTGAAAACCTAATGATTGACATAATAATTTTATTATTTTAGAAGTAAAGTGTGTGCCCTGATCAGAATCAATGGACTGGATTATCCCATACCTAGGTATTAAGTGTTCTAATAACATTTTTACCACCGTTCCGGAGAACAAACAACCCAAAACAGCAAGGCATTTCCTGAATCACCCTCTTTGTTCCCTCCTCCAAACTCTTGACATTCCTGATGTTATCACCAGCCATGGGGCTTGTCGACCCCCATGGCCACATTCCCACATCTCCCCCTTCTTTAACATAAAAAGCACGATTAACACAAATTAAGAAAGCACGATTAACTCAAACTAAAACACAGAGAAAAACTACCAGGCATACTAATTCTATCTTTAACAAACTTTATAACCACATCCCTGGGAGAGGCAGGTACTGAGTGCCGCCCAGGCAGGGGGGGGGCTCTGGCTGTCCCTCCAGCTCCTGGAGTCCTTGCTTGTGGGTCCTGCATATGCCAGCCGGACACTCCCAGACGTTGTTTTTTGTTTGAGCTGGAGTCCAAACCGCAGAGGAGGGTGCTGTGATCCTGTTAAGGCAGATGATGAGACGGCCGGACAGACTCATGGTGCTGACATCCATCTAGGACCGGCTTCTGTTAAAACACAAGCACAACCTCAGCCCCCAAGTTATTAGAGTGTAGGGCCCTTCCCAGTAATTGGTGCTGTCATTTTTTATTTTTATTTATTTATTTATTTTTCCATGACTTGTGCTCTTTCTTTAACTGAGTTTCTCCCAGATCTGTCTCCTAGATCTGTCTGTCGCTTTTTCTCCTGCATGGACAGATGCAAGGACCTTCCATCCATCGATTTAAAAATTTAAGAACATAGCATACTTACTCTATCTTTTCCTAGGGTTCACACCCCTACTCTCCCTTCTTGGTTTTAGAAGCTGTCCTGGTTTAGTTAGGATAGAGTTATTTTTCCTCCCAGTAGCTGGTAGAGTGCTATGTTTTGGATTTAGAATGAGACTAATGTTGATAACACGCTGATGTTTTAATTGCTGCAGAGCAGTGCTTACACTAAGCCAAGGACTTTTCAGCTCCTCACTCTGTCCTGCCAGCGGGCAGGCCGAGGGTGCAGCAGGAGCTGGGTGCAGCAAGAGCTGGGAGGGGACAGACCCCGGACAGCAGACCCAAACTGGCCAAAGGAGTATTCCATACCATCTGATGGCATGCTGAACAATGCATAGGGGCAGCTAGCCGGGGTAGGGGGGCCGGCCGCCTGGGGACAGCGGGTAGCAAGCAACAGCACCGTGCATCACCTGCTCCGTACACATCATTATTATTCTTTTCTGTCCCAATAAACTGTCTCTATCTCAACCCACAGGCTTCAGTTTTTCTTGTTTCTCTCCCCTATCCCATGGGGGGGGGAGGATGAGCGAACGGCTGTGTGGTGTTTAGCTGCCGGCCAGGTTAAACCACAACAGAAGCATACATAAATTGATACAAAGGAACACTTGAATAATACAACTGGACACAAAATATACATTTTTAGAGAAATTCACATCAGTAATTGTATAAAGCTTTCTTCTGTACTAAGGGGTCCTGAAAATTTAGGACTAAAACATTAACTTTGTAATGTAATGTAAAAGGGCTATCATGACAGTCCTCAAAGGCCACTGTATAGCACACTGACATATTCAAGGCTCTCAGCTTTTATTTCAGTCTGTGTATTCAAGTTTTGAGGTCCTTCTATGATTATGCAAACATCAGAAATATAGTGGTATAACAAATGGTACTTATGAAAGCAGAGTTTTAGAGCCAATATTAAATTTTGCAGGCTCAAAACACCAACTTAATATTTAAACAAGTATTTGATACTTCTGTTTGTTCAAAAAATAGAAAGAGTAAATGCACTTACATAAGAATAACTTTTACTTTTCAACAAGCATGCTCATGTGATTTTTATATTAGTACAAACTTAGAAACAAACAAACAAATCCACCATATGACTTTTTAAAATAAATGATACCAATTCACCTTTCCCCTACTTGAGTACATTACATTAAGGCTTTGAATCATCTGACCCATGATTTTACGGCATTAAAATGAGTGGGTCCACAAGGATGCTGGTATGTCTCACTGAGACTTAGCAGGAATAGAATTAAAGCTCACCACCTTCAGGAAACAGAAAATCACATGCTCATGCCTTACCTATATTCCTTTTTGTCTCCAAACCAGAACATAAAGTTTAATAGTAACAGTATTTCATGGCAGTAGATGAGTACTTTTTAATCAATTATATTTTATTAATTAATATTATTAATTTAGTGGCAACATCTTTGGAGAAACTTCCAGTTTTTGTTGTACAACACTGCTTTCTGGTAGTGATTCAGGCATGGGGAGTTCATTCAGTTCAACGTGCTGTAAATATAGCCCCACTTTTCCCCTTTAATAGTTCCAGGGCTCTACATAGAGCATACAGCTCACAAGCCTGAGCTGACCGTGATGGACTCAAAGGTCCTGATTCCACAGGTTCTAGGTCCTTATTAATTATTGGATATCCTGATTTGACCATTTTATCACATAGTACTGAACCATTTTTAATTTGCTCCCTTTTCTCTGGTCCCGGGTCTTCAATTTTGTCTGACCCATCGAGGAATTTTACTGTGGCAATTCCTACAGCCCTTGGTTACCCAGTAAGAGTGTCTTGCATGGGGTTTAGGACCTATCACCCACCCACGAATCCTATAGGAATCACTTCGGTCCTTCACCGGCCAAGTCCCTCGCGAGAGATTGGAACCGCGGTTAGAAGACCTCCACACTCTCTTCGGAACTAGGTTCCATCTCAGTCACACTCTTACACACACAGGCAACCGAATCCCACCCAACCGAACGGTACACACTTCAAATACTCACGACTCCGTCGTCTTCATTCGGATCTTCATGCGCAGAATTACGGGCAAAATACAATGCTGCAGCTGGCAAGGGAGCTCATAAAAAAAATCAAATTCCTTGCTTGCCTTTATTCAGGTTCAGGATGGTGTTAGTCCTGACCTGACTTGAACAGGAGCCACCAAATGGTGGGGCGCCCCTCCTAGATCCAGTCAGAATTCAGGAACCAAGACCATCCCGGACGAGCCCCCAGTTGTGATAAATGATTAAGTCCCAAATAGGATTTTTGTGATTTATTAAGCGAATAGAGGCAAGCAAACAGCGCTGGGTGCACCGGGAGTCTCTGCTCTACCAGGACGCACACCTGTTACATCAGGTGTCTGATTTTTATGCTCCTAGACTATTCATCACTATTCCTAGAAAAGGCGGGGTTATTATAATTAGTTCCTGGAATCCAAACCCTCTCTGGACGCATGCGTAGCAGTCTCTGGTGGTCTTTCTGGGGGTCTCTTGTGCTGAAGGCTCGTAGTCTTCCTCCCAGGCTTTGTCCTTCGGTCGTCCTTCAACTCCCCCTTTCTCCTTATTTGGTGGATCTCTTTGCTGGTTATCAGAGGCTTGCGCAGCGTCCCATGCAAAAGTCTGCAGTTTCCTAAAAAAACCTCCTTGGTCCTCTTATCTCCCAGACTCGAGTCTTAATGTTCGCCCTTCAAACCCTCTATTTACACAAATTGCTGGATTGTTCCTTTGCATGATACAAGAACTATGTACACTAATCACCCTGTTTTTCTTAAATAGAAGCTTATATTTCATCATACGGCCCTAGCATTGTTCCATACTGACACGAATCAAATAAACACATTTCACACCACCATAGAGAGCCATGCCACAATGGCTTCCAGCTCCTCCTGTTTGTCACCCATGCTGCGTGCATTGGTGTAGATACACTTGAGTTGCACCATTGACCTCGCCCTCAGCCCTGGTACTGCTCCCCCAGGCTCATCTCTATCAAGTCTCATTTCTCTCCTGCCCCCTAGTTTAAAGCCCTCTCAATGAGCCCTGCCAGCTCCTGGGCTAGAACTCTTTTGTGCCACATATTCTGTTTTAGCTTATGAACAGATTGGTTTCATTTTGATCCTCAGCTGACTGTGTACAGGGGCTAAAACGCCTATGAAGAAGAACACAGTCCAGTAGTCTGTGCATGTGTCAGAGGCTGAGGACAGGTAGTGAATACTTGGTGCACACTTATTTCTTCTCATTTGCAGCCTCACTGGTGTGAAAGACAAGTTGAATCAAGTAGAAGACGGTCATTGATATTTATTTGCCATTTACATTTACTGGACATGTGTAATGGGTTTACTTGACAAGGTTTTGGGGGGGTGGGGGGGTGGAGGGTGTGCTTCCGGGAGAAGAATCCAGAAGCTGTTCCATGTTAGCTAACGGCCCCAGTTCTGGCCAGAGCTGAGCCAGTATGTGGTGTTGTTTGCACCTCTGTGAGAGGATATTTAAGGGAAAGGAAAGGAAAGGAAAGGAAAGGAAAGGAAAGGAAAGGAAAGG
>NW_023309620.1:6609-11721 GCF_011077185.1 Oxyura jamaicensis
GAAAGGAAAGGAAAGGAAAGGAAAGGAAAGGAAAGGAAAGGAAAGGACGATAACAAAAAAACACTAGTGCTCAACAGCAGCTGGGAGAGCAAAGAGTGAGAACCAACCCTGCAGCCCCCAGAGTCAGTGCAGCAGGAGGGCAGGAGGAGCTCCAGGCATGCAGCAGCAGTTCCCCTGCAGCCTGTGGAGAGGCCCCTGGTGGAGCAGGCTGTCCCCCTGCAGCCCATGGGTCCCACATGGAGCAGATCTCCACTCTGCAGCCCGTGGAGGAGCCCCCGCTGGAGCAGGTGGATGTGGCCTGGCTGCGGTCCATGGAAAGCCCCCACAGGAGCAGGCCCCGGGCCAGAGCTGCAGTCCATGGAGAGGAGCCCACGCAGGAGCAGGGGGTGTGGGGGGAGCTGCCGCCCACCTGTGGGGGACCCGTACTGGAGCAGTTTGCTCCTGGGGGATGGATGGAGCCCATGGGACGGAGCCATGTGGGAGCAGCTGTTGAAGAGCTGCTGCCTGTGGGCAGCCCCTGCAGGCTCAGTTCAGGAAGGACGGCATCCCGTGGGAGGAACCTCACATGGAGCAGGGGCAGAGAGTGACTGTGAAGGAGCGGTGGAGACGAAGCTTCAGGGACTGACCACAGCCTCCATTCCCCGTTCTCCTGTGCTGCTCAGGGGGAGAAAGCAGAAGAGGGTGGATGGGGAGTGTTTCTAGTTTGCTTTTAGTTCTTATTGTTGTGTTAGTAGTAGGCAACAAATTATATTACTCTCCCATGTTGAGTCTGTTTTGCCTGTGATGATAATTGTTAAGTGATCTCCTGGTCCTTATCTTGATCCTTGAGCCCTTTTCATCGTATTTTCTACCCCTTTCCCTTAGAGGTGGGGGAGTGAGAGAGAGGCTGTGGTACTTCACACTTCAAATTTTTTTGAATACATAACTTGTATTTTTTAATCAATCCTTAATTCCTGTTAAAAGTGTCTCGGTGTTATATATTTGAGTTGGAGGATCTGTATTAATTTGAAGTAATTTCCTTAATTTATCTCTATTTGCCTCATTATTTGTTGGGTCCGTAAATGTCTCTGAGAGCACATTATTATATAGACGTTTATATATATAAATGTCTCTGAGAGCACATTATCACAAGGAGAAGGTGAAGTACTTTCATATGGGTATGGAAGGTCTTAAATCCATATGTCGGACACTGAAGTGCTCCAAGAGTGACTGGTAATCTAGCTCATCACTAGAAGACACTCAAACATCCAGTTCCTGTGTTTGTATGAGTGGTTTGTGTACTATGTGGAGGACGTGCTACGTGTGCCTTCTCATCTGCCTCTGCCAGCCCTCGTCTGTCTATCTAACATTTCTCTGGAGCCTCTTCCTCAGCTGCCTACTTTTCTTACATAAAGTTTCTCTACTTAGTTTGTCATACCTTTTGCTCCATCCTTTCTTGCTGCAGTTAAAAAAAAAAAATCCTTTATTATTATTATTATTATTATTATTTATTTTTATTCCTGCCTAATTGCTCCATAAAATGGATTATGCTGTTTTGGTAAACACTCCTTTCACAAATCAGAAAAGAGGAGAAGGCTAAGGGGAGACTTTTATTGCTGCCTTCAACTACCCCATGGCAATTTACAAATTTACAGACAGGACAGAGCCAAACTGTTTGCAGACATGTACAGTGATAAGACAAGAGGCAATAGTCATAAGTTACAGCAAGGGAAGTTCAATCTAGACATTAGGAAAAAATGCCATTAAAGTATTCAAACACTGAAGGAAGTTGCCAAGAGATGTTGTGGAGTTTCTACCCTTGGAGTGATTCCCTGCCTGACTGGACACAGTCCTGAGCATCTTGTTGGACTCGCCTTTGTTGGGAAGTTGGGTGAGATAAACTCATAATTCAGTGGAAGATTCCTCTCATTCCTGAGCGTGGCTATGTTTTTAACTCTCCTTGAAACAGAATTCAATGAACACATGCCCTATTTGTTACAGCCTGTTACCTAACTAATCTTACAAAGTTGTTAACATCTCCTTTGAGTCCAGCTGAAACAATGGTGGTATGCCCTAAAGTAAGTTTTATGTGTATAGTGTATAGTTGGAAGCCTGAAAAAATAACAAATAAATAAATATTTTTTAAAAAACTAATTTCCCTGGGAAAAAAAAAAAAAAAGGAGAGAGAGAGAGAAAAGAAAAAGAAAAAAAGAAAGAGTAAGAAAGAAAAAGAAAACAGAAAAAGGAAAAGAGGAAAAAGAACACAAAACCCAAGCGACTCTACAGTCCAAGACCAAACAGCCAAACAAAGAATCACAAGCCCTAGCCTGCTACATAGAAGTGTAAGATGTTTGTGGACAATGGAAAGATAAATTTACCTCTAAACTCCTTTTGAGCTGTTACTTTTCTTGGCCTTTAATTTTCTGTAGATTATTTTAGGACTTAAGTTCAAGGACTGTGTATTCAATGTTTCCTAGTTTGTCTGTGCTACAGGTTTTAGATACAAAAATACAGTCATTCTTGTCACTCTTAGCAGAAACCTCTTCAGAGATAGTGGGAAAACAATTTATATGATTTTTTATTTTGTTTAAACCAGTGTTTGGCATTACCTGAAACTATACTGAAGAAAAATCTCCTTGAGAGAAATATGACTATACAGAGATTTCCAAAAATTAAAATAGGTCCATTTAAAAATCCCATATAATTTTGGTATGTGTAGAAGCATCCCAGAGCAGAGATACATCCATCAAAAAAACAAAAACAAAAACAAAAACAAACAAACAAAAAAACAGATATGAGATACAGAATACTAAAGTACATCAGCACCTGAAAAAAAAGTTTGCCTGCCTCAAGTGATGACTGCCAGCAGAAAGAACAGAGTTTCTTATTTTTGAAGTAAAATGGAAAGTTTTTATTAGTATTACTGAAAGTGAGATTACCTTAAAAGGTTTGTCCCAGCAAAATTGTTAACTGTTTCACTTCAAGTCATTGAATAATTAATTTCACTTTTATGGACCACTGCCAAAGGAGAATCATGTTGAATTAATTACAAATGCAACAGGCATTATGACATAATTTCCACAATCAAATATAGTGAAAATGAACTTTTTCTCCTTCCTTCACTGATTTTTGCCAATGTTGCTGGTTTTGCTCTCATATCATCTCAATTTTACATATTATTTTTGTATTTGTTTCGTTTTGTTTTGTTTCCTGCTTATCTTCTGACAAGAATGGTTTAAGATTGGGTGCCACACAATCACTTTTGATATTTTGTTTGAACTGTTGTTGATAGCTTTCTGAAAGCTTTATTTTGAAACATGAGATAAACATACTTTTATTCCAGCATATTTTTATCTCAAGCCATTCATACCTGGTGTATCAGTTTTACTTTCTGATATTAGAAAAAGGCAACTTGGAAAATAAAATTTCTAAAATCCTAAAGGAGTAAAACCATTTTTAAGGCTCTCTCCACAAGTGTATATGTACATATATTTACATATATATGTATATATGACATTTTAATATCTATTAACAAATATTTCTCTTGCAATTAATAATAATTGCAAAAATTTAAGCTCAGGAATCACATTTTATGAAATGCAATTTTTTTATAGATAATATACTGTAATCAGTTTGGGGATGTTACCATCTGTGCTATAGGAAAACACTTTAACTTCTCTTAATTATTCCTGTGATTCATGAGTTATGACCTTTCTCAGGGATGAAAATAAATGCCAGTTCTTCCAAGAACAAAATGTGAGCAGTTGAAGTACAGAACTTTCACACTGGTGTTAAAGCAACCAAAGTCCTCAAACAAGTAATGAGCAGAGGAAACAAGGATCAAATACACTGTGTTCCATTCAAAAAAATTGGCAAACCTTTGGAAAGATTTGGTTATATACTGTAATGAATAAATATCTAGGTAATTAAGGAGAAATGTCATGAACTGTTCAGATGAAAACAAAAAGAAAGAAACAAACAAACAAAAAACAGCAAGGTCATGTGGGGCACAAGAAAAGTAACAAGCTCCCAGAAAGATGTTGTAAGTTGTTCTTAGATGACCTACTGGGGCCTGCCTTTTAGAGTGCTGGTGCTCTTCAGGAACATTTTCCCCATGGCAGATTGAAGTCAATGGCAGAAAAAAGTGCAGCCTCTGTGCAAGACAGAGGCTGTCTAAATGAAAGGTTAATACCTCTTATTTAGAAGGCACAACCATGGACAAGTGTGGTCCTGTGGCAGCCTACAAACCAGCCTGTAAAAGCACAGTGGTGATGCAGGGATCTTTAGGAGGTCTTTTCCCTTCCTAACAGGCACGCTCTCTAATTTGCTTGTACTGTAGCAAGCCTGGACAGTGCCTTTCATTCCCCTCTCCTCAGGGCATTGTTGGAGAACTGGAAGGAAAAATATCATTGCCCTTTACAACACACTGCTAGTGCCTAGGCACAACTCTGCTGCAATGCCAGTGAGGAGACCAAGGGCTGGACAGAGCTGAGAGCAAGAACACACTCCAAGTGGACTGGTCTTTGTGGAGAGGCTTGTGCTGGGGTTCAGGACATTTTGCTTTCTGGTGTTCCTCACAGTAGCTACTATTCAGATTTCCTTTTCCAGCTCTTGTTTCTTTTCCAAACGAACACCTCTCACGGCACTGCACCTTTCATGCTCCCTGTTCATTTACAGTCCATTTGTGTTTCCTAGCACAGGCACCCTGTCTGCAGGGTGGGCAGGCGGGCAGGCTGCTGGTATGGTGGAGGGGCTGCAGGGTCTGCAGTGGTGATGCAGCTGTCAAGTGCAGAGGCAACTGCACTAAAACTGGGTGCATGCCACACATCTTGCAGTCTGGGCACCAGACACATCTGTTCCTGTGGCCTGGCTGTCAACATGAATATCTTTATTGATGATTTGGATGAGGGAATGGAGTGCATCCTCAGTAAGTTTGCAGACAACGCCACGTTGGGGGGAAGTGTCGATCTGCTGGAGGGTAGGAAGGCCCTGCAGAGGAACCTGGATGCGATGAGTCAATGGGTAGAGGCCAATGGGATGAGGTTCAACATGGCTAAGTGCGCTTTGGCCACAACAACCCCATGCAATGGTGCAGGTTTGGGGGAGAGTGGCTGGAAAGCTGTCCAGAGGAAA
>NW_023309621.1:0-4737 GCF_011077185.1 Oxyura jamaicensis
CCACGTGTCCCCACCACGTCCCCATGTCCCTCAATGTCCCATGTCCACGTCCCCATGTGTCCCCACCATGTCCCCATGTCCCTCAATGTCCCATGTCCATGTCCCCACCACATCCCACGTGTCCCCATGTCCCTCAATGTCCCATGTCCTGATGTCCCACGTGTCCCCATGTCCCTTAACATCCCATGTCCAGGTCCCCACGTGTCCCCACGTCCCTCAATGTCCCACTTCCATGTCCCTTCATTCCCCCCCCATGTCCCCTCCGTGTCCCCCCGAGGCAGTGGCCCTGCAGGCAGCGTTCCTTTATTGAAGGGCGAGGGGACGGGGACAGGAGTGTCGCACGGCCTCGCGGTCACCGCAGCCCGGCGACGTCACGGCATCCCTGGTGACGTCACGGCGCTCCGGGTGACGTCACTCAGTAGGCGTGGTTGGAGACGAAGAGGGACTCGCTGGCGGCCGCCCCCGCCTGCCCGCTGGGGGTGTACTTGCCCTGGCACGCCAGGGAGTTGGCCTGGGGACAGGGACACGCGTGTCACACGGGGCGGTCACACGGGGGACCGCGGTGGCACCACCCAGAGGTTCATAGGACCATGGTGGCACCACCCAGACACACGTGGGACGGTGGTGGCACCATCCACGTGGACATGGAAGGGTGGTGGCACCATCCAGACACACGTGGGACGGTGGTGGCATCGCGTTGACAGACGTGGGACCATGGTGGCACCATCCAGAGACACGTGGAAGGGCGGTGGCACCACCCAGATCTTCATAGGACCATGGTGACACCACCCAGACACACGTGGGACAGTGGTGGCACCATCCACATGTCCATAGGACAATGGTGACACCATCCAGAAACACGGGGTAGGGTGGTGGCACCACCCTGACACACATGGGAGGGTGGTGGCACCTTCCAGAGACACGTGGGACAATGGTGGCACCACCCCAATGTTCATGGGACCATGGTGACACCATTCAGACATTCATAGGATGATGGTGGCACCATGCAGATGGACGTGGAATGGTGGTGGCACCATCTAGATGGGTATGGGACACCCATGAGGGTGGCAGTGACATACCAGGACCGGCAGGATGTCGTCCTCCAGGGTGGCTGAGGTGTCCCCATGTCCCCCCCATAACCCTGATGTCCCCACCGTTGATGTACCAGAACATCCTTGAGGTCCTCCTGGACCACCATGACCACGTCCCTGACCCCGTGAAGTTCTCCAGCCCCTAGACGTCCCCATGTCCCCAAGGCTGACATAGCAGAACCTTCTTGAGGTCCTCCTGGACCACCATGACCATGACCACCTCCTCATACCTCCTCCAACCCCCAAGTGTCCCCAAGGTTTACGTACCAGAACCTTCTTGATGTTCTCCTGGACCAATGTGACCATGCCCCTGTCCCAAGAAGTTCTCCACCCCCTAGATGCCACCATGTCCCCACGCCGATGTACCAGAACCTCCTTGAGGTCCTCCTGGATCACCATGACCCCAGGACGTTCTCCACCCCCAAATGTCCCCATATTCCCTACACTGACCTACCAGAACCTCCTTGAGGTCCTCCTGGACCACCATGACCACGTCCCCACACCTCCTCCAACCCCAACAAGTTCTCCACCCATGGATATCCCCAGCATTGACGTACCAGAACCTACTTGAGGTCCTCCTGGACCACCGTGACCATGTCCCCATGAAGTTCTCCACCGCTTAGACATCTCCATGTCCCCAGTGTTGATGTACTTGAACCTCCTTGAGGTCCTCCTGGACCACCATGACCATGACCACGTCCCCATGCGTTCTCCAACCCCCCGATGTCCCCAACACTGACGTACCAGAACCTCCTTGAGGTCCTCCTGGACCACCATGACCATGTCCCCACACCTCCTCGAACCCCAAGACATTCTCCACCCCCCAGATATCCCCAACGTTGACGTACCAGAACCTCCTTGAGGTCCTCCTGGATCACCATGACCATGACCACATCCCCATGTGTTCTCCAACCCCCAAATGTCCCCAACGTTGACATACCAGAACCTTCTTGAGATCCTCCTGGACCACCATGACCACGTCCCCACACCTCCTCCAGCCCCAAGAAGTTCTCCACCCCCCGATGTCCCCAACGTTGACGTACCAGGGCCCGCTTGACGTACTCCTCCTGGGCCGCCTTGGTGTTCTCCTTCTTGCCGCTCCAGGCCCGCAGCGCCGAGGCCTGCAGCGCCCGCCCGTAGGAGAAGGTCAGGGCCCAGGGCTTCGCCAGGGGACACCGGTTGATGGCGTTGAGGTTGATGGACGCCTCCTCCTCGCTCTGGCCCCCCGACAGGAACGTGATGCCTGGGGACGCGGGGACAGCGTCAGCACCGCGGGGACGTGGCCGTGGGGAGACCACGAGGACGTGGGGATGAGGACAAGGATATGACCATGGGGACCAGGGTGATGACACCATGGAGATAGGGACACCATGAGGACATGGCCATGGGGACAGGGACATCGTAGGGACACGGCCACGGGGACAGGGACATCCTGGGAACATGGCCACGGGGACAGGGATGGTGACACCACAAAGACATGGCCGTGGGGACAAGGATATGACCATGGGGACCAGGGTGATGACACCATGGAGAATGGGACACCATGAGGACACAGCTATGGTGACGGGGACATCGTGGGGACATGGCCATGGGGACCTAACCATGGGGATGAGGACACCACAAGGACACGGCCATGGGGACACCGTGAAGATATGGCTGTGGGGATGAAGACACCACGAGGATGTGGCCGTGGGGACAAGGATATGACCATGGGGACCAGGATGATGACACCTTGGGGATGGGGACACCATGAGGACATGGCCATGGGGACAGGGACATCATGGGGACATGGCCATAGGGACAGGGACATCATGGAGGTAAGGACACAGCTGCAAGTCTAGGGACACCATGGGGACACTGCCACGTGGACCAGGGCAGCATGGGGACAATGTGGGGACATGGCCATGGGGACACCACAGGGGGTCACCTACAGGGCCATGGGGTCACCCTCGGGACTAGGACACCACGGGGACTTCGCTACGGGAATGGGGACACCACGGGGAGGTGGCCAAGGTGACACCACGGGGAGGTGGCTGAGTATGGGGACACCACGAGGACGTGGGGATGGGGACACAGACATGAGTATGGGGACCCCATGGGGACGCGGCCACCACGATGGGGACCCCATGAGGACATGGCCACCACGATGGGGACGTGGCCACCAGTATGAAAACATCGCGAGGACATAACCACAGTGACCAGGACCCCGTGGGGACCCGGCCACGGGGACGGGTGACACTGACCGGGCACGGCGGGTGGCACGGTGCGGCGCAGGGCGGTGACGGTGGCCATGGCGATCTCCTCGGGGCTGTACTTCTTGGTGCAGGAGTGGCCGGCTGTCACCATGTTGGGCTTCAGCAGCGTCCCCTCCAGGTAGACGTGGTGGTCGCTCAGCGCCTTGTAGACGGCCGCCAGCACCTGGGGGGGGACACGGGGACGTCGGGGCCACCTCGGGGCCACCTTGGGGACACATCGGGGACACCTCGGGGACATCACCCACCTTCTCGGTGACGTACTGGCAGCGCTTCAGGTCATGGTCACCATCTGGAAGGATCTCGGGCTCCACGATGGGGACGATGCCGTTCTGTGGGGACACGGGGACGTCAGGGACACCCCGAGGGTGGCGGGGAGGGGGACACAGAGACAGGGACACGACGGCGGACGGGGTGCGGGGCAGTAGAAGGTGGCCTGGGCTACCCAGGGTGACAGGAGGTGACACATCGCAGCCAGGAGGCCACCATGGGGTGCCCAGAGGTGACACAGGGGTGGGGACGGAGAAGTGACACGAAGGGAGGACACAGGGAGGTGCCACCAGGGCGGGGAGGTGGCACCAAGCCAACTGGAGGTGGCAATATGTCAACTGGAGGTGGCACCAAGCCAACTGGAGATGTCACCAGGGCGTGAAGGTGGCAAGATGTCAACTGGAAGGGCCACCACGCCAACTGGAGGTGGCAGCATGCCAAGTGGAGGTGCCACCACGTCAAGTGGAAGCGCCACCAGGGCGTGAGGTGCCCATGTATCAACTGGAAGGGCCACCAAGCCAACTGGAGGTGACACCAGGGCTTGGAGGTGGCAGCATGTCAAGTGGAGGGGCCACCATGCCAAGTGGAGGGGTCAATATGTCATGTGGAGGGGCCACCACGCCAACTGGAGGTGTCACCAAGCCAACTGGAGGTGACACCAGGGCTTGGAGTTGGCAACGTGTCAAGTGGAGGGGCCACCACGCCAACTGGAGGTGCCACCACGCCAACTGGAGGTGACACCAGGGCTTGGAGGTGGCAGCACGTCAAGTGGAGGGGCCACCACGCCAAGTGGAGGCCTCCAACCACCGCAGGGCACCAACAGGGGACACGGGGACGGGCAAGGGGGACACGGGGACCTGCTGGCAGATGCTGGCGTAGCGCGCGAGGACGTTGGCGTTCTCCAGGATGGCGAGGCGCGAGGGCGTGTGCTCCGAGATCTTGAGGACGCAGCGCCACTTGGCGAAGTCGGCCCCGTCCTTCTTGTACTGGGCGCAGCGCTCCATCAGCCCGTCCAGCCCTGGGGACACCGCGGTGGCATCAGGGGGCGGGGACACCACGGTGGCATCAGGGGTGGCATCAAGGATGGGGACACCATGATGGCATCAGGGACGGGGTCACCAACA
>NW_023309621.1:4747-5116 GCF_011077185.1 Oxyura jamaicensis
TCAAGGATGGGGACACCATGATGGCATCAGGGACGGGGTCACCAACACGACATGGTGATGCCATCGTGGATGGGGACACCGTGGTGGCATCGTGGATGGGGACACCGTGGTGGCACTCACCTTGGGTCGTGGTCTCGCCATTGGTGCCAGCCAGGGGCACGACTCCCTTGTCCACCTGGGGGACGGGGACAGGGTCAATGAGGCGCTGGCCTGGTCCTCTCCCTGTCCCCACGGCCCACGTGTCACCCCCCGTGTCCCCAGCACCCCAAGGTCCCCGTGATGTCCCCAAGACGTCCCCACCCCAACGTGGCCACCTAACGAAGCCACCATTGGTGTGGTTGACCTGGAGCAAGGAGCACCCAAGTCCCC
>NW_023309621.1:5126-5740 GCF_011077185.1 Oxyura jamaicensis
GCCACCATTGGTGTGGTTGACCTGGAGCAAGGAGCACCCAAGTCCCCAAGTCCCTCAACCCCCTTGATGTCCCCAAGGTCCCCAAGATGTCCCCACTTCAACGCGGCCGCCTGACAAAGCCACCGTTGACACGGTTGACCAGCAGCGAGGAGCCCCCAAACCCCCCCACCGCCCTTGCGGTCCCTGAGGTCCCCGTGTCCCCACCATGTCCCCGAGGTCCCCACCTTGATGCCAACCACGGCGCCCTTGCCGCGGATGACCTGGGGGAAGGGGCGCCCGTCATCGGCCGACTGGTAGAGGGTCTCGTGGAAGAGGATGACGCCGCCGATGCAGGGGTCCACGCGCTTGTCGGCCGTGAAGAGCAGCTGCCGGTACCAGCGGCGGTTCTCCTCCGTGTTCTCCGCCCCCACCGAGCTCAGCCGCTTGGCGATGCTGCCTGGGGTGGCCCAGTATAGACCAGTTTACTCCCAGTAACCCGTACCGGTCTTCTGGAGCTGTGCCAGCAGCTCCCAGTAGCTCCCAGTGACACCCCAGGAGCTCTCATGGACTTCCTGGTGCCACCTCGAGGTTCTCAGACACTTCCCCATCCTCCTTGAAGCCATACCAGTATGGCC
>NW_023309622.1:0-5040 GCF_011077185.1 Oxyura jamaicensis
TGTTTTATAATTTTCATAAACTACCATAGGAGGCTTAGTATCCATTTAGAAAATTTTCAAAGATGAGCATGAAGAGTAGTGGCAAGTTTCTATCACTTCAATATTGCTTAGAAAAATGTGAAGAGTAGAATAATTGATAAACCATTTTAACTTCAATGAAATGCATATTTTTGTGTCATTTAAACATACAATGTAAAAAAAAAAAAAAAAAAAAAGTTCTTATTACAGAATACTCAGTTACTCATCAGGGCAATTGGCTCTGGGGCAGACATGTTCAGGACAAGCAGGGAGGACAAGTAGGGTTGGTCATTTTTGTGTTACGGGATCAGCAGAGGAAGGGCCTTCTACTGAAGAAATGGTGTCTACCTGTCAAGCCTGCCAAGCTGAAGCTCAAAACAAGAC
Source organism: Oxyura jamaicensis (assembly GCF_011077185.1). Classification (NCBI taxonomy): domain Eukaryota; kingdom Metazoa; phylum Chordata; class Aves; order Anseriformes; family Anatidae; genus Oxyura; species Oxyura jamaicensis. The sequence continues at coordinate 403 of NW_023309622.1, forward strand.
AGGGGGGCCACAAACTCCCAGGGCAGATGCCTATACCCAAACAGACCTCCTGAAGATCGAAAGAGCAGCCCAGATCCTCAGTTCCGGGGTCCTCCAGTCTCTGGAAGTCCCCTTAGGGTCTGAAGGCAAAAGTGGTTGTCATGGGTGCAAGTATGCCCAGCTGGATGAGCTCTTCAAACAGGTGGCTCTGTTGCAAGGGGAGCTCACCAGACAGTGTAGCATTTGGGAATCTTAGCACGAAATTGACAAATGGTATTGTACATTGACAAATGGTATAAGTTCACACAGTCCGAGCAACAGCCCTGCCTTAAGTCCAGGCAAGGGGTAGGGAAAAAAGCTTGCAGCCCAGAATGAGAACATCTGAAATAATCACAGGACGAGGGAGAGTGAACCCTTGTCTCTGATTGGAACCAGAGGAAGAGTCTTGCCACTGTCCTTGAAGTGCCCCTGCACAGTAGATAGGATGTTCTAAGGCAGGAGAGAGGAGACTCCAGGAGAACTAGTAAAGACCTCAGAAAGACCAACCACAGGGAACTCAGAAAGGCCAGCTACACAAAGTTGACTCAGTCTCCCAACTGCATCAAAACCAGTGCCACAAAGAAGGCACAAAAGGTGTTAGTCATTGGAGGCTCCTCTCTGAGAGGCACTGACACTCCCGTCTGCCATCCAGACAATCTCTCCAGAGATGTTTGCTGCCTGGGGCCTATATTCATGATATTATGAAGAGGCTACCAAGTCTGGTGGGCCCCAAAGACTACTACCCCTTCGTACTCTTTCAAGTAAGATCAAATGATGCTGTAACAAGGAAACTCTGAAATATCAGAAAAGATTTTATATCCCTTGGAAAGATGTTGAAGGGATCAGGAGTGCAAGTAGTGTTCTCCTCTGTCCTCTCAGTGGGTGACTGGCATCTAGTAAGATGGAGATGAATGGGCTGAATGAATGATTGGCTGAGATGCTGGTGTCATGCCCAAGATTTTGGGTTCTACAACCTTGGATTTACTTTTGAGGGACCAGGCACGCTGATATCGGATGGAGCGCAGCTAACCAGGTGGGGCAAGAGTGTTCAGGATGGGCTCATTGCAAGGGCTTTAAACTAGATGTGGTGGGGGAAGGGGATGTACCTCTGGGTGAAGAAAGCATACGTGAGAACATTATCACTCTAACTAAGAACAGTGAAATACTTGTGAACTGCCCCAGTACAATCAGGAAGGGTTCTGGAAATGTGATACAACCAAAAGCCCAGCTGAAGGGCCTCTACACCAATGCACGTAATGTGGGAAACAAGCAAGAGGAGCTGGACACCATAGCACAATTAGACAAATATAACCTCATTGCTATCACGGAAATATAGTGGGATGGATTACATAATTGGAACATTGGAGTAGATGGCTACAATATCTTCAGAAGGCATAGACAGGAAAGGAAGGGAGAGGATGTTGCTTTCTACATTACGGAAGGGATTGATTGTGAAGAGTTGCCTCTGGCAAACAGCCACAGACAGGTTGAGATCTTGTGGATGAAAGTTAAGGACCACACCAATAAAGGACAGCTTATGGTTGGGTTCTACTTACAGGCCTCCCAATCAAGGGAAGCCTGTGGATGAGGCATTCTTGCTTCAACTACAAGAAGTGTCATGCTTGCACATTCTCATCCTGATGGGGGACTTCAACCACACAAATATGTGCTGGAAAAACTACACAGCAGGTTATAAAAAATCCTGAAGATTCCTAGAGTACATTGAGGATAACTTCCTGGTTGAGGTATTAGACAAACCAACCAAAGGAGAAGCATTACTTGACCTCGTGCTCACCAATGCGGAAGAGATCATTAAAGAGGTCAAGATTAGAGGCAGTCTGGGCTGCCGTGACCATGCCCTGGTTGAGTTAGTGATCTCAAGGAATACGGGCCTGGCAAAGGGCAAAGCCAGGACCTTGGACTTCCAAATAGTAAAATTCAAGCTATTTAAAAACCTAGTAGATGAGATCCCCTGGAATACAGGGGATCTTAGGTACAAAGGAGCTGAGCAGAGCTAGCAATGCTTTAAGGATGTTTTCCCTAACGCACAAGAACTCTCCAAACCTCTGCATAAATAATACCAATAATAATAATAATAATAATAGTAATAATAATAATAATAAATAAAAGAAAAGAAAAGTAAGGAGAGCAGACAACTGGGATGGTTGAGCAAGGACCTGCTGGTCAAACAGAGGTGCTGTACTGGGTCTGGCTGGGATGGTAACTTTCCCTGCAGCAGCCCATACAGTGCTGCGCTCTGCACTTGTAGCTAGAACAGCACTGGTATCACACCAGTGTTGTGTCTGCTGCTGAGAAGTGCTGGCACAGCATCAGGACTCTCTCTAACCCTCCTAGGGGATGGGGGAAAAAAAAGTGAGAGAGAAACATCACCAGGGCAGCTGACCTAAACCAACCAAAGGGATATTGCATACCATATGATGTCACACTCAGCAATAAAAGGTGGAAAAAGGAAGAAGAGGGGAGGGATGGGCTCTCGTTGCGAAAACATCTGTCTTCCTCCCGAACACTGGCTACATGCGTTGAGGCCCTGCTTCAAGGACATGGTCAAGCATCGCTCATTTGTGGGAAGTAGAGAGTAATTTCTTTCCTCTGCACTTCCACATAGCCTTTACTTGTTTTGTTTTGTCATTTCCTATCCTCTTCCCTTTCCCCTTTCCCTTTTTTCTCTTTAGTTGAATTGTTTAATTAATAATAATATTTCCTTAATAATTATTTTTTTCCTTTAATTAAATTAGCCTTATCTCAACCTGTGAGTTCTTCTTTCCCTTACTACTTCCCCTCCTCTTCTGAGGAGGGGGAGTGAGAGAGCGGTTGTGGTGTTCAGCTGCCTAGCACAGTAAAATCACCACAGTCCTTGGAGGGAAATGCACAGGCAGTGGAACCAGGCACACTTGGCCTGAGAAGAGTACAGGGATGCAATCCAGTTGTGCAAGGATGGGATCAGGAAAGCCAAGGCATGGATGGAACTGAGCTTGGAAAGGGATGCAAAGAATAACAGGAAGGAATTCTATAGGTACATTGCTCAGAAAAGAAAGGTCAAGGAGAGTTAACACCCTTTGATGGATGAGAAGGGTGAACTGATAACAACAGATGTGGAGAAGGCTGAGGTACTCAATAAATTATTTGCCTCAGTCGTCACAGCCAGTCAGGATTCCCAAGTCTTTCACTTCCCTGAACCCATACATAGGGGATGGGGGAGCAATGTCTTACTCACTGTAAGTGAAGAGCAGGTTTGAGACCACCTGTTGAAACTAAACATGTACAAGTCTATGGGGACTGATGACATGAATTCCAGAGTCCTGAAGAAATTGGCTGATGTAGTTTCCAGGCCTCTCCCCATCATATTTGAAAAGTCCTAGCAGTCAGGCAAAGTCTCTGGTGACTGGAAAAAGAGAAATATCCCTCCTATTTTAAAAAGGGTAGAAAGAAAGACTCAGGGAAGACACATACTGGTAAACCTCACCTCTGTGTCTGGCAAGATCATGGAAAAGATCCTCCTGGAAGCAATGTCAAGGCACATGTAAGTCACAGAGGTGATCTGAAACAGCCAGCATGGCTTCACCAAGGGTAAATTGTACCTGGCCAGTCTGGTGGCTGTCTATGATGGAGTGACTACATTAGTTGACAAGGGAAGACCAACTAGTGTCATCTACCTGGACTTCTGTATGGTCTTTGACATGGTGCCACACAACATCTTGATCTCCAAATTGGAGAGAGATGGATTTGAGGGGTAGACCATTCAGGATATAAGGCAATGGTTTGAAGGTCACACCCAAAGAGTGGTGATCAATGGCTCTATGTCCGGATGGAGACCGGTGACTAGAGGTTTACCTCAGTGATTTGTCCTGGGACATGTACTGTTTAATATCATTATCAATGACATAGACAATGGGATCGAGTGCACCCTCAACAAGTTTGCAGATGACACCAATCTGAGTAGTACACTTGATGCAATAGAAGGGATGGGATGACATCCAAAGGGACTTGGACAAACTAGAAGAGTGGGCCCATGTGAACCTAATGAGGTTCAAGATGTCTAAATGCAAGGTGCTACACCTTGGTCGAGGTAATCCCACATGAGTACAGACAGGGAGAAGAACTCATTTAGAGAAACTGTGCAGAAAAGGATTTGGGGATTACAGTGGCCATCAGGTCGAGGGAGGAGATTGTCCTCCTCTGCTCTGCTCTTGTGAGGTTTCACTTGGAGTGTTGCATCCAGCACAAGAAGGATGTGAACCTCTTAGAGTGAGTCCAGAGGAGGGCCACAGGTATGATCAGAGGGCTGGAGCACCTCTCCTATGAAGACAGGCTGTGAGAGTTGGAGAGGCTCAGGGAGACCTTATTGCTCTCTGCAACTACCTGAAAGGAAGTTGTGAAGAGCTAGGGGTTAGCCTCTTCTCACAAATAACCTACAATGGGACTATAGGAAATTGCCTCAAGTTGTGCCAAGGGAGATTAAGGTTGGAAATTAGAAGATATTTCTTCTCAGAAAGAGTAATCAGGCACTGGAACAGGTTGCTCATGGAAGTAGTGGAGTCACCATCCCTGGAGGTGTTTAACAAAAGGTGGGATGTGGTGCTTAGGGACATAGATCATAGA
>NW_023309623.1:0-2466 GCF_011077185.1 Oxyura jamaicensis
GAGCCCTCTGCAAGTCTGGTGTTTTTGTAAAGACTTGAGCCAATGCAGGGTCGTTCAAAAAAGGGGCCTGAGCAATTGGGAAATCACGAAGCAGGCTTTGCTTTGATGGGCTTTGCAAGCCCAGGGTCTGTCTGTCAGGCTGGGTGAGGTCATGGGTGCTGTCACGCTGCAACAGGGGGATTTACCCATGTTGCGTTAAAGTGTAAGGAAGTTTGGCAGGACCTACCTGGCTTGCATTTCAGCTTGTACTCAGATATCAGAGGGGCTTGGGGCGGCTGGGCTTAGATTCTGAGTGATGCCCAATTTGGCACTGGAAGTCCAGTTCTATTCAGTCTATGAAATGATCCCGATGAGGGATGCACAAATAGCAAAATAGGCTTTCAGTCCAGTAAATGACTGGTGTAGTTTATTGAAGCAACAGGAGTACAGGTTCTTTTGGATTGCCGGTGATATATACATTGTCTGCAAAAGCCCGTGCAAATGCCAAGAATATGACAAACACAAACACACGTGCTAATTTATGAAACAACGCTATAGAGAATGTTAGGATTGCCAGGGAAGCACTCGGTATAACCAAGAATTTGAATCTCACCCAACAGGCGTTCCTGGTGGAGGGAGAGGGGAGGGAGGGAGAGGTTCAGCCTGTCAACAGATCCCAGAAGTAAGCGATGCCCTTCTAACTTGTCTGTGATGGTGATTTCCCCTCTGTTTTCCTTCTCTTGAGCCATTTTTAGACCATTTTCTTACTTCTAGGTGGAGCCTGAGTGACTCTAGTCATATGTGTCTTCGTTGTGACTGGTATAAATTTTTCTTGCTTTTGTTTACAGCTCAGAGAAATTCAGAATGCATGCTCAGTGAAGGGTGGTTGCACCTTGGGAGGCGGGTAGCCTTTGGGATGGAGGTCTATTTTGGCATTATGATGAGCTTCTAAGGAGCAAAGTTCACCCAGAGGACATGATTTGGCAGTTAGACTCAGGGCCCTGCAATCTGTCAGTTCCATAGTACTGTCCGGTTCCCTCTCCCTCCAGTGACAGCATAGAGCCTGTCTGCGGAGCCTTCGCTCCGCTCCACCCTCCGCGCTATATCTCTTACAGTCAGCACACCAAGCTCCCGTGGCATTACCAGTACCTAAGGCTGCAGGTTATGTTGGCAAGGGGACCATCCCAGAACAGATTCCTTGCATATCTGCCGCATCTCACATTGGAAGTTTCCTCAATGCTGAACCTTCCCTTGAGAAGTGGACAAACATTTAGCCTCAACAAGTCACCTCCAGCCCTTAGCCCGTAACGAGGCTCATGGGTGTATAGAGATGGCAACAGTGGGTTTGAAGGATTCCGGGCAAGGACACAAGGACACAAGGACACGCAGGCTTCATTTTCTAAAAACCCGTGTTTATTACAGATCAACAGCAATCACCACGAGCAAGTCTACTGTGATTAAGAAGGCACACGATAGATAAGTAGATAGCTAGATAGTTAGACTGATTGATAGCTAGGTAGATAGGAAAGGGAGAGAGAGAGAGACAGCGAGGATAAGCTACTCGGTGTGTATTCCTCGTCAAATCAAATACATGTCCGAGCTGGATCGGGACATTACTGGGGTTCCCCCACAAGGATGAACTCGCTCCCTTCAAAACCTCCTTCATTAGGCATGCTGACTACATCCCTTGTTACACTGTCCTGTTTGTGGGGAGAGGGTAAATGCACGCAGTCTCTTCCTGCCTCCAGAAATGGAGCCCTGAAGGTTGCCTCTGTCTTGCCCCTTGGCTTTCTGTACTTGTTGCAAGACTGGTGTTGCCCTGCATGGAAAAGGATTTGGAAAGCTGACTTTCTAGGCTGAGCAATTGTCTTGATATTCTGGCTTCTTAGCAGGGTGTTTCCTTGCAAAGTAGCCAGGGCCAGTGTCGGCTCTCACTGATCCAGCAACCTGTTGAGCCCCTGCTGTAGGCAGTGCAGCACAGGGATATTCAACAGAAAACATGGGCTTCCTTCCTATTTGCTCTGCGGCTTTTGAGGCATGCCAATGAGTAATGATACTCTGTCCAAACAAGCTCTCAGCCCACAAGTGACCTTATGTCCAGTGCGAGGGATGAAAGACAAGGCTCTTTCCAACCCCGCAAACTGCAGGCAAACACGGGAGTTTGTAAAGGAAGGAACTCTTTTGCCTACTCAGCTGCCCAGGATTTGAGAAGAGGGGAGACTGAAACAAGACTCCAAAGGTGATGCTCAATGTCTTTAATGAGAAAATCAAAGGAAAATGCAAAAGATGAGAGCTCAAGCAATGCACTTTGGATGTTCAGCAAAGCTCAGAGAACTGCCCTAATGCTCGGAGCAGGCTTTGGGCATGGATGCTCCCTGTGCCCCTTACACCACCCTGTCTGTCCGGGAAGCTCAGCTGAGAGGGATGACAAGGCAAGTGGACAGTTCACCAACTCTAATCTACCGAGTCTTTTAATGGGAAAAAGGC
>NW_023309624.1:0-3567 GCF_011077185.1 Oxyura jamaicensis
GGGTGTTCAAGGAAAGGTTGGATGTGTTGCTTAGGGACATGGTTTAGAGGGTGATACCGATGGTAGGGGCATGGTTGGACCAGATGACCCTGGAGGTCCTTTGCAACTTTAATGATGCCAAGCAGTTAAAATCTGATCAAAAACTGTCTTGAGTAGTTACATGCAGATATACATATATATATTTTCAGGACTGATGAAGACTGTTATGGTTTGAATCCTCACTGGGCTTCACCAGTTCTTTACATAAATGGTATTTTGTTACTGTTAGTGTATTAAAATCATTTCTCCCTTTTTTCCTTATGTTTTATTCGTTTGTTTGTTTGTCAGTGTTGTTGTGCATAAAACAAATTATTGTTCTGCTTACATTCACACATTCACATATCTGAAAAGATTATGATTTCTCCTACATGTTTGGAATTTTAAGAGACTATAAAACTGGTCTACAGCAGAGTAGATTCTCTGCCACAATATTGACAGATTAATGCTAGCTATACTCACAGCAGTTTTAGCCTGCCTTTTTTTTTTTTTTTTTTTTTTTTTTTGGCTAGCAATGAATTATTTTGCTATAGAAAAGGAAAAAAGATTATGATTATTGCCTAACATAGGGTAGTTTACAAAATGTAGGAAGCAAGTCTTCAGCTAATAATTCAGAACATACAGTGTACCAATATACTAAATGTAGTATGTCTGCTTTGGTGATGACATAATATTGTATACAATGAATTGCTTAACCATAAGATAAATTTACATGCACCATATCTAATGGCATCATTCAGCATACAAATATGAAGCATGTGAATAAATGTTTAGATAAATTGCAATTAATCAGAAGACCACAAGAAAAATATAGTACATGGTGTGTAATTTTATTATTTAAATATATTTTCCTACCTTTTCATTTTTAAATAATCATCACAAAGAGCAAAAATAATTCAAGAATATCATTTGATTTTTGATATGTGTCTTCTGAGTTGTATTAATGTATTAAAGTATTAAAGTTGTATAAGTTGTATTAATGTATTAAAGTAGTGGCTTAAATCACAAAGTAGTAATTTTGTTCCTAGTTTGGTTACGTATAAATCTTTTAAATGGAGGTAAGACTACAAAACTAGACAATTACAGAAACAAGTGGTGATAGATCTCATTGGGGATGTTCAGAAAATATATGTAGATTATTTTTCTTTTCTAAGGTAAACATTATTTTGTTTAAAATAAACAACATAAACAAACAAACAAACAAATAAATAAATAAATAATATTCTTGTGGTTTAACCCAGCAAGCAGCTAAGCACCACACAGCTGTTCCCACCCTCTCCCCCCTCCCTCTCTGGGATAGGGGAGAGAATCAGAAAAAAAGTGAAAGCCTGTGGGTTGAGATAAAGACAGCTTATTAGGACAGAAAAGAAAGATAATAATAATTAATAATAATAACAACATGTACAAAAAAAGTGATGCCTATCCCCGAGCAGCCAGTACTCCCCACCTCAGCCAGCCACCCCATATTCATGGGGTGACGCTATATGACACTATATGGTACGGTATACCCCTTTGGCCAGTTTGGATCAGCTGTCCTGGGTCTGTCTTCTCCCATCTCCTGCTGCAACCCCAGCCTGCCCACTGACAGGACAGTGTGAGAAGCTGAAAAGTCCTTGGCTTAGTGTAAATACTGCTCTGCAACAATTAAAACATCAGCATGGGATCTACATTATTCTCATCCTAAATCCTAAACACAGTACTCTACCAGTTACCAGGAGGAAAATTAACTCTATCCTAGGCAAAACCAGGACATATTTCCTGTGGAAATGAGCTATTGCTCAGAATATACAGCCCATAATATGTCAGAAATATACCTCAAATTTAAAGACAAAGCTCACTGTAGTATGGAAGCCTGAAATGATTTTTGAATGTTATAGAGTTTTGGGGATGACTGATATTTGGTTCATCAGTATGTGGCTAAATTAGGTTTTTAAAACTAAGAGTTACATTTTTTCCTCTAGAAAGAAATATTAATGTCTGGTAGATGTAGATATCGTGCCAGTTATAGTTCTAGAGTAATATGAATGAAGTGCAAGAGTGTGTAAGTCATAAGAAGGGAAAAATGTTATCAATATTTGAACAAAGCATCTTTATTTCTTTCTCATTACTAATAATTCATTAGTATTCATGCCAATATTTTTTAATAAAGATTCAATTTCAAGAGGAATAAATTCTGTTTATGTTAACAGAAAATGATATGTTAACAGAAAAAAAAGTGATATGTTAACAGAAAAAAATGTTTTATTTATTTATGTGGCTATCTCTTTGTTCTGTTTGATCTGATGTATGTTTTTTTTCCTGTTGCACGTTACATAATGATAGTGTAGATGTTCTATCATGAAACTGTATGTATTTAACGGTACTACCATACTACCACACACCATCTTGAGGTTTACTAATTTAATTGATGTTATGATTAAAATGTAGAGTTTTAATTTGAAGACAAGTGGATGATTTAAGCACATTTAAAACATCCTTTGTTCCTTTTTATGAATGTTTAGAGATAATACTGAAATGTAGTATTTATATCGATCTTCAGAACAAGTACATTTGTCTCCTATTCCTGGGATATAATGAAGGATACTGACAGTTTTAGACTCCCGGCTAAGTTAGTATTAATCACAGCCTAATTCCAAGACTGGCTATTTTGTTTATTTGCACATAATCCTAATAGATATGTGTGAACTGTAATTCATGAGAGCACAGAATGTGATTCAGTTAAGGCTTTCTCTCTAAGTAAAAGTGGTAGATCTGGTATCAAAACATGGTGAATGTTTTTTTTTTTTTTTTTTTTTTTTTTTTTTTTTTGTAGGAAGGAACAGTATTGGTAGCTAAAGTTTTTCTTCTGTTATGAGTTTTTTTGTTTGTTTTTTGTTTTGTTTTTGTTTTTGTTTTTGTTTTTTGCTATGCTGTGAATAAACAACAAGTTCACATATTTTCATGATATTTCCCATATTCAACATCATGACACTGGAGTAGCCATAGAGTAAGAATCATAGAATCATTTAGGTTGGAAAAGTTTTCTAAGATCATCTGTTTAACAGTTAACCTAGCACTACTAAGTCATGTCCCTAAGCACCACATCTACATGTCTTTTGAATACTTCCTGTTGCAATGCCTCACTACAATTACAGTGAATAAATTTTTACTAACATTCAACCTACACCTCCCCTGGTGCAACTTGAGGCCATTTTCTCTTGTGCTATCACTTGTTGCTTCTGTGAAGAGACCAGCCACCACCCCCCACACCACTGCAGACCAACTGAGCACATATTCACCTGAAGCTGAATGAGGCTGTTACATTCTGTATAGAAAGGAAATTCTAATTTGATTGGATACTAGATTTTTGGTTTCCAAAAAACGAATACAGAATGACAGAATCACATAGAATCACAGAATAGTCTAGGTTGGAAGAGACCTCCAAGATCACCGAGTCCAACCTCTGACCTAACGCTAACAAATCTTCCACTAAACCATATCCCTAAGCTCTACATCTAAACGTCTTTTAAAGACCTCCAGGGATGGTGACTC
>NW_023309625.1:0-1145 GCF_011077185.1 Oxyura jamaicensis
CCCCCCCCCCCCGGCCCTTGCGTAACGGGGCCGGTAACGGGGCTGGCCGGTGGCCCCGGGGCCGTCCAGCCCCGCAGCGAGCGGCTCCTTTTCAAGCTGCGCACGTCTCGCCCCTGCCGAAATTGATCCGCTCGCCCCGTTCTTCTGCAGCCTCACCGTGCTGTGCCAGGGGCTCGGAGCCACCGGCGGCGAAGTTCCTGGAGATGTTTTAATGCGTGGGGCGGGAGGCTGATTTTTTTTTTCCCCTTAAAAGCCCAGAGATTTGGGGTTTGGAGTTGGCTTGCGCAGCTTTCCGCTTACGGGTTCCCTCTAGCCCAGATGGGAAGGGCCTGGCGAAGGTGGCAGCCTGGAGCGATTTATCGATGGGGGGATTTGGGGGAAGGTTTCGCCGTCCCCTTTTAGCCCCCACCTCGGCACGAAGCCGTTGGTGCTCCGTGCTGTGGCGGAGTCGGTGGCGTCTGACCCATGGCCAGTGCTGGGGGGGGGCTGGAGCCCCTGGCTTCCCCCAAAGCCCCCCCACTGGAGCTCCGGGCACCCAAATCGCGTCCCTCGCAGGGAGGGGATGCCGCTTGTGTCCCCGGCTCCGCTGACCCCCATGTGGGGTTGCTGGAGCCACTGGCACCGAGCTGCCCTCTCCCCGTAGGCAGAGAGCACGCCGGGGTTTGCTGCTCGGCCTCTCCCCTTCTTGGGGGCACCTCAGAGGCGTCGTCCCCCCTCGGTCGGGGTTCGAAGCAGCCGACGGATCCTGAAGTTGGTGGGGGCGGGAGGGACAGGCATCAGTCATTGCATAAGCTGCGTTGCCTTTGGAAACGAGGCTGCAGCAGCGAGGATGAGCTCGAGGGAAGTTCCTCCATCCTCTCCTCCACCCCGATGACTTGGAACGGGGCGACAGCCAGCACGGGAACGCCCCCTCACCGGGTGGCTGGCGGTGGGCTCCTGCTGCGGGGTGCTGCGCCTTGCGGACCCCACAAAGCCACGTGCAGCTGGCACGGCGCCCTTTGGAGCTCCGTGGGCAAGAGCTCCCCCAGTCTGGGGACGGGGCTTGGGGAGGGGGGTTCAAAACCCCAGCCCCCCTCCCCCCCCCCCCGGCAGTGCAGTGGCGGGGCTGCCTTGGTTTGCGACCCCCAAAGCCACTGCCTCGGGTT
>NW_023309626.1:0-1755 GCF_011077185.1 Oxyura jamaicensis
GCGGTTGTGGTGGAGCTCGGCTGCCCACTCGAGTAAAACCATCACAGTCCTTTTTGGCGCCCAACGTGGGGCTCGAGGGTTGAGATAACCGTAGAATTGATTAAAGTAACTCCACCTAACGTACTTGCTAGTCACAATGTTTGGCTTGCTGTTAATATTCTCCTGTATGACTATGTTGTACGTAATCCGTTCTCTTTTCTCTTTCTTCCTCTATATCCGATCGGAGAACGTGTTGAAATCTGTGTTTCGTTTCTTTATCACACTGTGTGGTAACATGCTGGCCTCCAGTTTTGTCTGGTACTCAGGCCCTGCATTGCTATCCTTCTGGTCTCCTGGAGATTATCTTTCTGGAAATATGAAGAATTACACTGCCTTCTTTTTCTTCCCTGGCAGTCAATTTATGAATAATATCAGGGCTGGTGCTTTTTTCTTCTCTCCCTGTGGGCTAATCACAGCAGCTTTTGAGTTTTTTGGATACCCTTGGTCAGATGTCATCCTCCTATTACTAGTTCTATTCTTTTTCTTCCTTCCCAAAATCAAACAATTTATTAAGAATAGCATCCAAAGACCTGCCCCGAGGCAAAGTAGTTGTGGGTGGCAGGGTGTGTGGGGGGATATGGGCAGGTACCTGTCACGGTTTTCTCCTCCAATGGTTTTTAACTTCACCCCTGAACAAGTGAAAAATCCACAAAAACTGGTAGAATGTTTGAAAGACGTATGCCCTGACCCTGGCAATACCAGAGAACTCCACTCCCACAAACCCGCCAAGGCAAACGTTACATACTAACCATGGTAGAAGCAACAACTGGGTGGCTCGAAACATACCCAGTAAACCATGCCACCGCCCGAAACACTATCTTGGGCCTGGAAAGACAAGTGCTGTGGCGACATGGTACACCAGAAAGAATTGAATCCGACAATGGGAGTCACTTTCGAAACAATTTAGTCACCTCCTGGGCCAAGAGACATGGCATTGAGTGGGTGTATCACATCCCTTATCACCCACAAGCTTCTGGGAAGGTTGAGAGATACAATGGATTGTTAAAAACTATGTTACGAGCATTGGGTGCTGGGACGTGGAAACATTGGGACATGAATCTACCAGAGGCCACTTGGCTAGTTAACAACAGGGGGTCTGAAAGCCGTCCTGGTCCTGCTGAAACAAAACCCCTACACACTGTGGGAGAAGCTAAAGTCCCCGTAGTGCATGTAGGGAAGTGGATGGGGAAGGCGGTGTGGGTTACTCCTGCCATGGGAAAAGGCAAACCCACTTGTGGGATTGTCTTTGCCCAAGGACCAGGGTATACCTGGTGGGTAATGCAGAAGGATGGGGATATCAGGTGTGTGCCTCAAGGAGATTTAACCTTGAGAGAAAATTAATCTGTAATCCAAGTTATGTGTTGCAGGAGGACATTGCAGAACTAATGACAGGTCAACTTTGCAAGGAACCGGGCAAATGCAACAGTGACATGAGCTAAGCTGGTGCTGGTGTCAAGAAAATCAACTTTGCCTGCCCTGAGTGACCATTTTGACAGATGAAGCTGAAACCATCAACAGCTTTTATGAACATTTTTGGGAAAAGCCTGTGGAATGAAAAGTACAGATGTATAAACACTTTAATAGACAGAGAATAATGGTGATGAAATATCTATATACTAAACTATGGGGACCTGAGTGTGACACAAATGTTATGGAATAAGGGGTGGAGGTTGTGTTGGGTCTGTCTGGGATGGAGTCACCTTTCCCTGCAGCAGC
>NW_023309627.1:0-1469 GCF_011077185.1 Oxyura jamaicensis
AGGCTCTTGGGAATGGGCTTCCTCTTGCTCAGGGCCATGCTGTTCTGGGAAAGCAGGAGGGGATAGAAGATGGATGGCAGTTGTGGGGATGGGTGGAATAAGTGCAGGGACACTCCACCACTTCTCCTCTACCTTCTTTGGTAGAGAATAATGCTATGAGGAGTAGTCAGCATGGACTCACCAAGCGGAAATCGTGCTCAACCAACATCGTTCACTTCTATGATGACATCACCAGCTGGGTAGATGAGGGAGAACAGGGGATGTTGTCTGCCTTGGCTGTAGCAAGGCTTTTTATACTGTCTCCCACGACATCTTGCTAACAAAGCTGAGAAAGTGTGGGATAGATGAGTGGATAGTAAGGTGGGTTGAGAACTGGCTGACTGGTTGAGCTCAGAGGGTGGTGATCAGTGGCGCAGGGTCCGGCTGGAGACCCGTGACTAGTGGTGTTCCCCAGGGGTTGGTGATGGTCCGGTCTTCTTCAACATCTTAATCGATGACCTTGATGAGGGAATAGCGTCCACCCTCAGCAATTTTGCCGATGATAGAAAGCTGGGAGAAGTGGCCGACACACCAGAAGGCTGTGCTGCCATTTCACGAGACCTGGACAGACTGGAGAGCTGGGCAGGAAGAAACCCAATGAGGTTTAACAAGAGCAAGTGTAGAGTCCTGCACGTGGAAAGGAACAACCGCATGTATCAGTACAGGCTGGCAAATGATCTGCAGAGAAGGACCTGGGGGTTCTGGTGGATGACAGGTTGGCCATGAGCCAGCAGTGTGCCTAGTGGCCAAGAAGGCCAATGGGATCCTGGCGTGCATAAAAAGGAGGGTGGCCAGCAGGTCAAGGGAGGTGACTCTCCCCTTCTACTCTGCCCTGGTCCGGCCTCACCTGCAGTACCGTGTCCAGTTCAGGGCTCCCCGGTATAAAAAAGACAGGGATCTCCTAGAAAGAGTGCAGCGGAGGGCCACAAAGATGATACAGGGCCTGGAGCATCTTCCCCATGAGGAAAGGCTGAGAGACCTGGGTCTGTTCAGCCTTCAGAGAAGAAGACTGAGAGGGGATCTTATCAATGTTTATAAATACCTGAACTGTGGGAGACAAAGGGATTTGGCCAACTTCTTTTCGGTGGTTTGTGAGGACAGGACAAGGGGCAATGGCCAAAAAAGTGGATCACAGGAAGTTCCAAACCAACATGTGAAAGAACTTCCTCACGGTGAGAGTGACAGAGCACTGGAACAGGCTGCCCAGGGAGGTTGTGGAGTCTCCTTCTCTGGAGGTATTCAAGGCCCGTCAGGATGCCTACCTGGGCAATCTGCTCTGGGGAACCTGCTTTGGCAGGAGGGTTGGAACTGATGATCTCTTGAGGTCCCTTCCAAACCCTACAATTCAGTGATTCTGTGATTCTTCTACCCTCCTTTGCCTCACCTCGGGGCCATGGCCAGCACACATCACCATGTGCAGCAGGAACATG
>NW_023309628.1:0-1076 GCF_011077185.1 Oxyura jamaicensis
AGGACGAGGCAAACGCGCCGTCCCCCGGGGCTGGCTGCCTCGACCTTGTGGGGAGGAGGTAAGAGCACATCACGGCTTTTCCGCCCTCCTGGTGTTGCTTCCAACAGCAATTTAATATCTCCCCGATAGCCCAGGCCGAGTTTCAGGCACCATTAAAGAAAAAGAAATTAAAAAAAGGATCTGCTGACAAAGGCGCACGGCCCCGCTGGTGTCCCCTGGGGGGCCCGAGGGGCAGCGGCCACCCCGCCGGGGACAAGTCGGGGGCCCCTCGGCCTCGGCGCCCCCGGGCTCCATCCCCATGCTCATCCCCTGGGCCTCCCGCACCCAGCCGTGGGGGCTCGGGGTGGCTCCGGGGCTGGGTGCTGCCGGCTGGGCTCCCCGGCCAGCCCCGTGCCAGCAGAGGGCCTCCCTTACCAGACAGAGCACCGCGCGGAGACGAAATTATAAAACACATTATCTATTTGGCAAAACTTTGAGCAAGGACCAGGAAATGGGCTGGAGTTCATTCTCCTCCAGAAGACTGGAGCCAGCGTGTCCCGTCCCCCCCCCACGGCTCCTTTTTTTTTTTTTTTTTTTTTGTTTTTAATGCCAGCGCTTGAGACGCATTAAAGCAGCAGGAGCGTTCATCATTAAAATGGCAATTGCGACCCAGGCAATAAATTTTAACATCATAAAAGGCGCGGGGAGGGTCTCGCTCATCTGTTGCTCTTCAAAGAAAAGTGTTAGTTGCTTCCGAAAAATTGGGAAGAAGCAGGTGAGAGGCAGAGCGGCTGCTGGGACGGCGGCGGCGGCTGCGGGGGGGGGGGGTTAGGGATGAGCGGAGGAGAGCGCGTTGGCTGTAAACATCCCTGCTCGGTGGGGTGGATCCGTCCCTCCGCCCCGCCGAGCCGGGAACAAAAGGTGATTTGAAAACGCAGCGGCGGCGGGCGAGAATCAGGCGTGGACGCCCGCTCGTTAACCGCTGCCGTGCCGGGGCCGCGGGGTGGGGGCCGTGGGGGTGGGCACGGCCGCGGGGGGGGGGGGGGGCGGGGGGGGGGGGGGGGGGGGCCAGAGCCCTGCCCACTGCCCCCGGCCCC
>NW_023309629.1:0-1786 GCF_011077185.1 Oxyura jamaicensis
GTGTTTTGATGTGTTACATGTCAGTGTGCCTCTCGTGGGGGTAAGCGTGTCTTAGCGTGTTGTTGTGCCTTGGGGGCGTCCACATGTCCCAACATGTGTCACCATGCCCTGGGGGGGTTCACACGTCCCAACATGTGTCATCAACCTTGGGGGCAGCCACATACTCCAACATGTGTCGTCATGCCTTGGGGGTGTTCACATGTTCTAACATGTTTCGTCATGCCTTGGGGATCTCCACATGTCCCAACATGTGTTATCATGCCTTGGGGGTGTCCACATGTCCCATCACGTGTCGTGATGCCTTGGGGACATCCACATGTTCCAACACGTGTCGTCACGCCTTGGGCATGTCAACATGTTCCAACATGTCATCACAGGTTGGGGGTCTGCACATGATCCAACACGTGTCGTCATGCCTTGGGGGTGTTCACATGTCCCAACACGTGTCACCATGCCTTGGGCATGTCAACATGTTCCAACATGTTCCAACATGTGTCGTCATGCCTTGGGAGCATCCACATGATCCAACACGTGTCGTCATGCCTTGGGGGTGCCCACATGTCCCAACACGTGTCGTCATGTGTTAACACGAGCTCTGCTGCTGTGTCACCACACGTGTTGTGCTCCGTGTTGGCGTGGCTCCATGGCAGCGTGCTGTTAGCGTGTTTCAACGTGTCCTCATCATGCCTTAGGTGTGTTAACATGCCTCACGTGTCGCTGTGCTCCGTGTCGTGTTTTAACACGCCATCACACGTTAACACACTTCAACCCGTGCCGTGCCCCGCGTTAGCATGTTTCAGCACACGCCATCATGCTTCGAGCACGTTAACACGCTTCAACACGTGTGACCGTGCACGCTGGCGTGCTTTGACCCGTGTCACGCCTCAACACGCTAACGCGGCGCGTCCCCACGCCTCGACACGTGATCACCCCACGCCTCAACGCGCTGACGTGTGCCAACGTGCCTCGGCACGTTCTAACACGCTCCAACATGTGTCACGGCTCCACATGCATTACGGTGCCGATGGATCACGTGTGATCATGGTGAACACATGTGTGAACACGTGTGAACACGCCTGCGCACGCTAACACGCTTGGAGGTGCATCATGCCTGGTGTCACGCCTCAACACGCGTTGTCGTGTGGAAACATGAGGCATGGGGCAGGGCACAGGACAGCACACCGACACGCCGGAACATGCATGAACATGCCATGCTTTAACATGCTTCGTGCCCTGCACGCTGACACGCGTGGGGCTGGGGACGGGCAGGGGGCTCTGACATGGGTAACACGTGTCGTCATGCCCCAACATGCTCCACACATGGCCCCACGCCTCTACACACGTCCTCAGGCCTCGTGTCCCCATGCACCCCAACATGCCTCAACATGTGTCCCCACACGCCAACACAGGTCCCCACACACCCTAACACGCCCCAACATGGGTCCCCACGCCCCAACACACCCCAACACGCATCCCCACACCCCAACACATGCCCCCACTCCCCAACATGCGGCCCCACGCACTCTAACACGCCCCAACACACGTCCCCACGCCCCAACACACATCCCCATTCCCCAACACGTGACCCCACACACTCTAACACGCCCCAACATGCATCCCCGTGGCCCAATATGCCCCAACACGCGTCCCCACGCACTCTAACACGCCCCAACACACGTCCCAATGCCCCAACAGACGTCCCCACTCCCCAACACACATCCCCATTCCCCAACACATGACCCCACGCACTCTAACACACCCCAACACGTGTCCCCATGCCCCAACA
>NW_023309630.1:0-1486 GCF_011077185.1 Oxyura jamaicensis
CCCCCCCCCCCCCCCCCCGTCCCCCAAGCCTTTTGAGCCTGCGCCAGCCTCTGTGGGGCCGGGTGCCACCGGCCCCCGCGCCCAAGGCCACCAATGGCCACCGGCGGCCACCAGCGCCCGGCCCCCGGCCCCCGGCCCCTTTTCCCTGTCGCCCCCCGCCTGCAGGGCCAGCACCAGGCGGGCACGGACACGGGACGGAGGTAAGGGCCTGTCCCCATGTCCCCCTGTCCCCCTGACCCCATGTCCCCTTGTCCCTGTGTCCCCATGCCCGTGTCCCCTTGTCCCCATATCTCCATGTCCCCCTGTCCCTTTATCCCCTTATGCCCCTGTCCCCATATTCCCCTGTTCCTGTGTCCCCATGTGCCCCATGTCCCTGTGTTCCCATGTCCCCGTATCCCCCTGTCCCCATAATGTCCCCATATCCCCATGTCCCCCATGTTCCTATATCCCCTGTCCCTTGGTCCCCATGTCCCCGTGTCCCCATGAACCCATTGCATTGGGGGGGGGGGATGCATACGGGGCAGCTCGGTGCATGTGGGGCCGTGCTGGCTGCAGGAAGGGTGGCACCAGGGGCTGACGTGATGTGGGGGTGCTGGCTTGCACCCCTTGCACCGGTGCACCCACACCTTTGTGAGCTACACGCATTTGCACCCGTGCACCCCTGCATCTGCACGCCCGTGCCTCTTTGCACCCGTGCAGCTGCACACCCTCGCACTCGTGCACCGACATAACTTTGCACTTATGCATCTTTGTGCTTGTGCAGCCATGCACCTGTGCGAGTGTGCAGCTGTGCACCCATGAAGCTGTGCACCCGTGCACCCATATGTGTGTCTGTGCACCCACATTCCCGTGCACACGTGCACCCTTGCACCCGTGCACTTGTGCATCTGTGCACCCATGCAACCTTTGCACCAACGCATTTGCGCGCCCAAGCAGCTGTGCAGCCGTGCACCCGTTGCACCGGTGCACCTGTGCGGCCATGCATCTGTGCACCCATTGCACTCGTGCAGCCATACGCCCTGGTACCCATGCATCGGCGCGCCCGTGCACCCGTGCACTCTCGCAGCCGTGCATCTGTGCACCCGCGCACCCTTTGCACCCATGCAACTGTGCACCAGTACGCCTGTGGCCCCCTGCACCCGCGCACCTGAGAAGGCTGCAAACCACGTGCGATGGGGCGAGGGCCCTGCTGGGGGGGGGAACTGGGCATGCGCCTCCCCCCCCCCCCCCCAGTCCCGTGTGGGTGCCACCCCCACGGGGTTTGTGCTGAGCGCCCCGAATGCCCTGCATTCCCCGGGCCGGGGGGGGGCGCGGGGCCGGGGACAAAGGGTTCCCTGTCCCCAGGGGCACGGGGGTGGCACCCGGTGGGGGGGGGACACACACTTCGGGGTGCGTCCCGCCGCGGGAATGCCAGCAATGAGCTGTGGCCTTCGGTGGCGTGGGAAGGAAATGTCACCCTGTCACCCTTCTGGCGTGTCCCCCTGCC
>NW_023309631.1:0-8641 GCF_011077185.1 Oxyura jamaicensis
TCAGCTGAAACCCTTCCCTCAGCAAGGGAAGGCAGATCCCTCCCTATGCCTGTATGAGTGTCCTGGCTAAAACCAAGGCACAGAAAGGGATTCTTGGACCTCATTCTTCTTCTATGAGAAATGATAGTGCTGGAAATGAGTTTCCTTCCCCAGTGGATGGAAGGATTATCTGTGACTACTTCAGCCTGTTTCAAAGTTGTTGCCTCTAGAGTCCCAGAGGTCTGTCAAGAGCTCCCTGTGCTGCTGAGCTCCTGGGCCCAATTGGACTTCTGGGCCCAAGGAGACCTCCTGGCAAGCGGGCAGCGCTGCAGAGAGACAGCTCTGCCCAGGAGCAGCTCCTCTGCACAGTGCAGCAGGGCTGCGGGCACTGCCTGCAGGGGACAAGGGCAGCTGGGAGAAGGGAGGGAGATGTTAAAGGCAGTGTGGAGGGGGGATGCTGAGAGCTCAGTGCTGGAGAAATCTTCACAGCCCTGAACAGGGTAAGTCTCTGGCTGCAGGGCAGCACAGCTGTTGTTCCTGGTGCCATCTCCAGATTTGCAGGCAAATCCTGCAGCTTATGGGAGCTTTCAAGAGAACCCTCAGAGTTTCTTTGAATAAGAGGAGAATGACAAGCTCCAGAGCAGGAATTACATGCCATAGCTGTCAGAGGGACACGGGATGATGATTTATACTTGTAGGGCTGGCTGCAAGCTGTGCAGCTGGGGTGCAGACAGTGTGCCCAGGGCTGTGGTGCCGAGCAGGGTCCCTGCTGTGCCCCAGGGGCTGTGTGCTGGGGCAGGGCCTCTACTGCCTGCCAGGCTCAGCACTCAGCCTGCCCGGGGAGGTCTCCAGGCATTGTGGGGAGAAGCTATGTGTGGAAGGAGCCCCTGCAGAAGGGCAGGGCAGGGCAGGGTCCTGCTGGTGCCCAGAGGCTGCTGCCTGGGACAGTCTGCTCACAGGTCCACAGCACCCCCAGGGCATCTTTGGGGGAGATTCTTGAAAAGGAAGAGAAATGCCTATACTACCAGAAGGGAAGGAACTCTCTGGGGTCTTCACCTTTTTTCCCTGAAGGGCTCTCAGCACAGGTGAGAGCAGCTCCTTAGCCACTGAACACAATCAATATATCCCTTAAAAGAGCCTTGAGAAAGTATGTGTCTGCAGGGCAGAACTGAGCACAGAGCAGGGGGATGGGGTCTGTGAGCAATGGCAGGGAGGCGATGTGGGGACAAGGAAGCAGCTGCTAACATGGACAGCTCCAGGCAGCAGAGACCTGGGCAGGGAGGGAGAAGGAGCTGCTGCCCGAAACACTAAGGGAGGGGGGATTCAGGCACTCCCTGTCAGGCCTGCAGTGCAGGCATCTTCTCTGCAGCAACCCCCTGATCTCCTCTGCCAGCCAGCTCCTCAGCCGGTCTCAGTGCCTGGGGTTTTAGGGCATGAGCCACCGTCTCCTCAGCTGGACCTCCAGAGGAGGAGAGGAGCCTGTGTCCTGCACTGATACACAATGACAAGGCTAACAGTACCTGCCCAGCAGTGTCACTTCTCTAGGTGACATGCAAACTTGGTAGGGCGAAGGCTTCCCTGCATGCCCATCTGCTTTTCTCTCTGTCAGCTGGTTGGAGAACTGTGATATTCCTTATTATTTTTCCACCTGTGTGTGGTTCTCCTACTCTCTGCCTGGGGTGCAGGTGGGTGTAAGCTTCTGTTCTGACAAGGACTGTTGTCTGTTGGGGCACTACTCTGAGCATGTCTTCTTGGGAGCAAGGTGTCCAAGTTCCATTTCAAAACTGTCAGGCAAGCTGTCATTCGGTAAGGAGGGCTGGAGAATGAGCTGACTCATTCAGCTCAAGGAATGTTGATTTGTGTGAGCGAAGTTGTGGGTCTTGCTCAGAGAAGTCTCTAACTTGTCTTTGTCTTTTCCTCAAGGGACAGGTGCGCATGGCCAGATGCAGCAAATGTCCAACAGCAGCTTCCCCACAGAGTTCCTCCTCTTGCCATTCGCAGACACATGCGAGCTGCAGCTCCTGCACTTCGCGCTCTTCCTGGGCATCTACCTGGCTGCCCTCCTGGGCAACGGCCTCATCATCACTGCCGTAGTCTGCGACCACCTCCTCCATACTCCCATGTACTTCTTCCTCCTCAACCTCTCTCTCATTGACCTTGGTACTATTACCACCACTGTCCCCAAATCCATGGCCAGCTCCCTGTGGGACACCATGGCCATTTCCTACTTAGGTTGTGCTACCCAGGTCTTTATGTTTGCTGTCTTTATCACAGCAGAGGTTTTTCTTCTCACCATCATGGCCTATGACCGCTACGTTGCCATCTGCAAACCCCTGCACTACGGGACAATAATGGACAGCAGAATTTGTGTCTACATGGCAGCAGCTGCCTGGGGCTGTACTTTTCTCTATGCTGTGCTGCACACTGCCAATACCTTTTCCCTTCCCCTCTGCCAAGGCAATGTCCTGGACCAGTTCTTCTGTGAAATTCCCCAGATCCTCAAGCTCTCTTGCTCAGATGCCTACCTCAGAGAAGCTGCTTTTCTTGTGGTTAGTGTCTGTTTAGTATTTGGTTGTTTTGTTTTCATTCTATTCTCCTATGTGCAGATCTTCAGGGCCGCGCTGAAGATCCCCTCTGAGCAGAGCTGGCACAAAGCCTTTTCCACATGCCTCCCTCACCTGGCCGTGGTCTCCCTTTTCATCAGCACTGGCACATTTACCTATGTAAAGCCTCCCTCCATGTCCTCTTCCTCTTCCCTGAATCTTCTACTGGCAGTTTTGTACTCAGTGATGCCTCCAGCACTGAACCCCCTCATCTACAGCATGAGGAATCAGGTGCTGAAGGAAGCAGTGTGGAAAGTGGTGACTGGAGGTTTTTCAAAAGGAATAAGCCATCTGTCTTCTTCTGCATATCACTCATAATGTAATTCCTTATAGGCCAAGATTTTGGTTTTATTGGTTGTTATTGTCTTGCTGAGTGTGATTTCTCCTTTTTTTATTATTTTTTTTTCTCATTTTACTTTGCTTTTCTTGTGAAATTGCTGTCCACAAAGAAATGTCTTTGTTCATCGTGTGTGACGCAGAGACTTGTTGTCAACAAGGAGTCATGCTCTCTGTGTATTTAAGTAAAAATGTGACTCTGCAGTGACTTGCTTGTCTGAGACCCTTCCTTGCAGACCTGTGAATGAGCTGCAGAGAGACTTGGCTGTGTGCAGAGATGGAGGGGAAGGAGTCCTGGCACAGCAGCACTGCCAGGGAGTCCCAGCAGCTTGAAGCTGCTCTGCCTTTCACCTCACACACTCTCCTTCAGAGCCCTTGTGTTGCTTTGCGGACTGATTGCACTTGTCACTTGTTCACAGTGCTGCTGTGTGGCAGTCCTGGGTCCACGTGAAACATGGGGTGTCCCAGGATCAGAGCAGGGCATTGTTTATGTGCAGTGGGGCTGCCTGAGGAGCCCCAGGGCCAGCAGTGTTGTGCTGGGGAGTGGGGCTGGCTTGGGGGGCTGCAGGATACTCTGGAGGTGTGTGTGTGTGGGGGGGGGGGGGGTGTTGGAAGCGAATGTCCTGCAGATGGCAGCAGCAGGGACACTGCCACTGCCCTCCACTTCTCCATTTTGGGGCGAGCCCAGCCTGGGCTGCTCTGCTGGGCTGGACTGGGCTGGGCTGGGGAGAGGACAGGGATTTGTGGAGAGCTGGGGAGGGTCTGGGCTTATCTTGCCTCCTGGGAGAGACAAGTAGGACAAGCAGAGCAGGGGCTGGGCTGGGCACTTCTTCTCTGGATACTCTGGCAGATGCTGCCCCAGGACAATGGTCCCAGAGCAGCCTGTCACAACCACCATTCCCAGCACTGGGCTCTCACCCCAGCTCACACAGGTGGTTTCTTCTTACAGGCAGGGACACTTAATGACAGCACCAAGAGTCCATGGCTGCCTTTTCCATGTCAGACTGCACATGTTTTGGGTGTGGTGAGATGAACCTGAGAGAGCCCAAGTGCCATAAAATATTCCCTAAGGTTTCTATCATGTCCAGTGGGACAGACAGCGTTTTCTGCGTTCTTTGACTTGCCGAGGAGATCGGCTCCAGGGCAGACGTGCTCTGCAGCGGAGCTGGGGATCAGGACAGGCAGGGCTATTTTCCCATCATCGAGGCCACTCGAGGCAGCCAAGGGAGCCGCCACAACCCGGCAGCCCTCGTGAGGGACGCTGACGAGGTGTAGGCGGAGCCAGCTGCGCCCCCTCCCCGGCTGTTCAAAAGCAGCCCCTTGGGAGCGCGAGCGACCAGGAGCGCGGCGACCAGGACGGGCAAACAGGGCGGGGCGCATCAGTTTGCACAGCAGTTCACACAGGCAGGGCGAGCAGGGAGGGCTGAGCGATCCCCCGCCCCTAAGAACACCTCAGCCGACGGCTTTTGACCACTAGCTAGGCCACTATGGTCCTCGCTAGGCAGAGAGCTCGCGCTAGAAAGTCTGTAGGCACCCAGACAGAGTGCCCGCTCAGAAATGCGGCAGTGCAGGTCTCTGGGTGCAGGGAGTGCCAGAGCCTGCTGCTGCCATCTGAGGGAGGCAGAGATACTGTGTGCGTGAGGTGCGAGCAGGTGGACGACCTGGTCCACCTGGTGGCAGAGCTCAAGGAGGAGGTGGAGAGGTTGAGGGCCATCAGGGAGTGCGAGCGGGAGATAGACTGGTGGAGCAACTCCCTGCAAGGCCTGAAGGAGAGGCACCGCAGTGAGACTCCCCTACTGGGGGTGGACCCCCTGCCCAGTTGCTGTCAGGCAGAGAGAGAGGAGCTAGGAGTTGAGGAGGAGTGGAGACAGGTCCCTGCTCGGCATTGCAGGAAACTCCCCCCACTGCCTGCCCCACCTTCCCAGGTGCCCTTACACAACAGGTTTGAGGCCCTGGAGCTCAAGAGAGCGGTGGAGGAGGATGTGGCAGAAAAGTTAACCAGGAAGCCCAGGGCGAGGAATTCTGCTCCACTCCTCAAGACTTCTCCCACCAAGAAGGAGAGAAGGGTGATCGTGGTGGGTGACTCCCTTCTCAGAGGAACGGAGGGCCCTATCTGTCGGCCTGACCCCACCTGTAGGGAAGTCTGCTGCCTTCCTGGGGCCAGGGTCAGGGATGTCGCCAGAAAGCTTCCCAACCTGGTTCGCCCCTCTGATTACTACCCGCTACTGATAGTCCAGGCTGGCAGTGATACCACTGATGAGAGAAGCTTGAAGGCTATCAAATGGGACTTCAGGGGGCTGGGACGGTTACTGGACAGAGCGGGAGTACAGGTGGTGTTTTCGTCCATTCCTACAGTGGCAGGGAATGGTTCAGAGAGGACACAAAAAACCCACCTGATAAACACGTGGCTCAGAGGCTAGTGCCAACGCAGAAGTTTTGGGTTCTTTGACCACGGGGCACTCTACTCGGCACCTGGCCTGATGGCCGCAGATGGGTCCCAACTGTCCACAAGGGGAAAAGGGATCCTGGCCCAGGAGCTGGCAGGGCTCATTGAGAGGGCTTTAAACTAGGTGAGAAGGGGGGCGGGGATGAAACAAAGCCTGCTGGAGGTGTGCCAGGGGGAACAGTGGCAAGGCTGGAGGAGAAGGCTAAGGCCCAGCTGAAGTGCATCTACACTAATGCACGCAGCATGGGCAACAAGCAGGAGGAGCTGGAAGCCATTGTGCAGCACGCAGGCTATGACTTGGTTGCCATCACAGAAACGTGGTGGGACCACTCTCATGACTGGAGTGCTGCAATGTCTGGCTATAGGCTCTTCAGAAGGGACAGGCAGAACGGAAGGGGTGGTGGAGTGGCTCTCTATATTAGAGAGTGTTTTTGACGTCGTCGAACTTGAGGCTGGGAATGACAAGGTGGAGTCGCTATGGGTTGGGATCAGCAGAAAGGCCAACAAGGGAAGCATCCTGGTGGGGGTCTGTTATAGACCGCCCAACCAGGATGAGGGGACGGATGAGGAGTTCTACAGGCAGCTGGCGGAAGTTGCGAAATCATCAGCGCTGGTTCTTGTGGGGGACTTTAACTTCCCAGACATCTCCTGGAAACACAACACAGCCCAGAGAAAGCAGTCCAGGAGGTTTCTGGAGAGCGTGGAAGATAACTTCCTGACGCAGCTGGTTGGCGAGCCTACCAGGAGGTGCCCCGCTAGACCTTCTGTTCACTAACAGAGAAGGACTGGGGGGAGATGTGTTGGTCGGGGGCTGTCTTGGGCAGAGTGACCACAAAATGGTAGAGTTCTCTATACTCGGCGAAGTCAGGAAGGGGATCAGTAAAACTGCTGTCTTGGACTTCCGGAGGGCTGACTTTGAGCTGTTCAAGACACTGGTTGGCAGAGTCTCTTGGGAGGTGGTACTGAAAGACAGAGGAGCCCAGGAGGGCTGGGCGCTCTTCAAGAAAGAAATCTTAATGGCTCAGGAGCGGTCTGTCCCCACGTGCACAAAGATGAGCCGGCGTGGAAGAAGACTGGCCTGGCTGAGCAGAGAGCTGTGGCTCGAGCTTAGGAGAAAAAAAGAGGGTTTATAATCTTTGGAAAAGAGGGCGGGCCACTCAGGGGGACTACAAGGATGCTGCGAGGCAATGCAGGGACAAAAACAGAAAGGCCAAAGCTCATCTGGAGCTCAACCTGGCCACTGCTGTTAAGGACAACAAAAAATGTTTTTAGAAATACATCAACACAAAAAGGAGGACTAAGGAGAATCTCCACCCTCTACTGGATGAGGGGAGAAACTTAGTAATCAGAGATGAGGAAAAAGCTGAGGTGCTTAACGCCTTCTTTGCCTCAGTCTTTAACAGCAAAACCAGTTGTTCTCTGGACGCCCAGTATCCTGAGCTGGTGGAAGGGGATGGGGAGCAGAATGTCGCCCCCACAATCCATGAGGAAATGGTTGGTGACCTGCTACAGCATTTGGATGTATGCAAGTCGATGGGGCCAGATGGGATCCACCCGAGGGTACTGAGGGAACTGGTGGAGGAGCTGGCCAAGCCGCTTTCCATCATTTATTGGCAGTCCTGGCTATCGGGGGAGGTCCCACTCGACTGGCGGCTAGCAAACGTGACGCCCATCTACAAGAAGGGCCGGAGCGTAGACCCAGAGAACTATAAGCCTGTTAGTTTGACCTCAGTGCCAGGGAAGCTCATGGAGCAGATGATCTGGGGTGTCATCATGCAGCAGTTTCAGGGCAAGCAGGTGATCAAACCCAGTCAGCATGGGTTTATGAAGGGCAGGTCCTGCTTAACAAACCGGATCTCCTTCTATGACAAGGTGACATGCTTAGTGGATGAGGGAAAGGTTGTGGACGTGGTCTACCTTGACTTCAGTAAGGCATTTGACACTGTTCCCCACAGCGTTCTCCTCAGAAAACTGGCTGCTCATGGCTTGGACTGGTGCACACTTTGTTGGGTGAAGAGCTGGCTGGATGGCCGGGCCCAGAGAGTTGTGGTGAATGGAGTCGAATCCAGTTGGAGGCCGGTCACTAGTGGAGTCCCCCAGGGCTCGGTGCTGGGGCCAGTCTTCTTTAACATCTTCATTGATGATCTGGACGAGGGGATCGAGTGCGCCCTCAGCAAGTTTGCAGACGACACCAAGTTAGGTGCGTGTGTCGATCTGCTCGAGGGTAGGAAGGCTCTGCAGGAGGATCTGGATAGGCTGGACTGATGGGCCGAGGTCAACTGCATGAAGTTCAACAAGGCCAAGTGCCAGGTCCTGCACCTGGGGCACAACAACCCCAAACAGCACTACAGGCTGGGAGATGAGTGGTTGGAAAGCTGCCTGTCAGAGAAGGACCTGGGAGTAGTGGTTGACAGTTGGCTGAATATGAGCCAGCAGTGTGCTCAGGTGGCCAAGAAGGCCAGCAGCATCCGTGGCCAGCAGGGCCAGGGAGGTGATCGTCCCCCTGTACTCAGCTCTGGTGAGGCCACACCTCGAGTACTGTGTTCAGGTTTGGGCCCCTTGCTACAAGAAGGACATGGAGGTGCTTGAGCGAGTCCAGAGAAGGGCTACAAAGCTGGTGAAGGGTCTGGAGAACAAGTCTTACAAGGAGCGGCTGAGGGAGCTGGACTTGTTTAGCCTGGAGAAAAGGAGGCTCAGGGGTGACCTTATTGCACTCTCCAGGTACCTGAAAGGAGGCTGTAGCGAGGTGGCGATTGGTCCATTCTCCCACGTGCCTGGTGACAGGACGAGGGGGAATGGGCTAAAGTTGCGCCAGGGGAGGTTTAGGTTGGATATTAGGAAGAACTTCTTTCCTGAATGGGTTGTTAGTCACTGGAATAGGCTGCCCAGGGAAGTGGTTGAGTCACCATCCCTGGAGGTCTTGAAAAGACATTTAGATGTAGAGCTTAGGGATATGGTTTAGTGGAGGACTTGTTGGTGTTCGGTCAGAGGTTGGACTCGGTGATCTTGGAGGTCTCTTCCAACCCAGACTATTCTGTGATTCTGTGATTCTGTGATTCTCTTTGGAGATACGGTCCCTTGGGAAAACAGCTGAATAAAGCAATGCTAGTCATCATGACTTTCACACCAAATCCTTCTCTGCAGAGGTCTCAACATTTTCCTAAAATATATATTCAGTTCTTGATTCACTTGTCCAAAAAGAAGTGGCTATGTTCTTCAGCATGTGCTGGAGTTGCTAAAGGCTACCTGGGGAAATGTGCATCTGGACATGTGGGAG
>NW_023309632.1:0-2121 GCF_011077185.1 Oxyura jamaicensis
CCCCGGCCGCCCCCGCCGCCGCCGCCGCCTCATGCCCGGCCCCGGCCCCCGCCAGACCGGGCCGGCCGCGCTCGGGGCCGCTCGGCTCCGGTCGGAACCGCTCGGAGACGTTCGGGAACGCTCGGCTCCGCGGCGCTCGGGGCCGTTCGGCTCCGTTCGGCACCGCTCGGCTCAGGAGTGCTCGGCTCCGTTCGGGGCCGCTCGGCTCAGCAGCGCTCGGAGCCGTTCGGCTTCGTTCGGCAGCGCTCGGCTCGGAGCCCTCGGGAGCGCTCGGCTCCCTTCGGCTGCGCTCGGCTCGGGGACACTCGGCTCCCTTCGGTTCCCTTCGGCCGCGCGCGGCTCCCTGCCCGGCCCCGGTGGCACCGGCCCGGTCCCGGTCCCGGTCCCGGTCCCGAGGCTGAGCCCGCCCCATGCGGCGGCTGCAACTCATCCGGAGCCATCAGACAACGCTGATTTTTTTTTTTTTTTTTTGGGAAAAAAAGACTCCTTTTGGGTCCCGTTGGCTTTTCTGGCAGTTTTTCGGCAGAGAAACGCCGCTTCCATCGTTCCAGGCTGCCCGCGGGAAAACTGGGGCAGCGGTTCTCCTCCCGAAGGCTCCCACGGGTTACGCCCGAGAGGCACCCAACATAACGTCCCCTCGAAGCATTCCCAAAATCACCCGAACCGGAGCAAAAAAGCGGGTGGGCGGCGGCGGGGCACTCACCCAGCTCGCAGGCGGCGGGGCCGGGCTCCAGGCGGTGCCTGCGGGGCATGGCGCGAGGCTCGACGCCGCTCCTGCTACCGGGCGCCGGGCCGCCGGCTATAAGAGGCGTCCCCACCCTGCTGCGCCCCGCGGGCAGAGTCCCCCGGGGGGCCGCCAGCCCGGGCCATGCCCGCCCTATCGCCCGCCGAACGCCCCCCGGGGCGGCCGTGAGCTTTGATGCAGGCCTTCGGCAGCGGCCTTGCGTGCTCCCGGGCGGCGTTATCGTGTCCCGGCACAATTAAAAGGGCTCTCTGCCGAGCAGCAGGAGCGCTCCTGCAATTAGCGAGCGGGGCGGCCTGGACTCTGCTCCACCGGGGCTGTGTGGCCGATTAGGGACCCAACCGCCGCCGCCGCGCGTCTCCCAGCTGCCGGGACGTGCAGCGCTGATAAAGCGTTATCCCTCCGGGGCCGGATCAATACGGTGAATTATCACCGAGCCCCAGTGGCCCGAACCCCAGGGGTGCAACACGATAACCCCCGGCGTTCTGACACCGGCAAAAGGCCCCGGTGCCTCTGATAAGCAAGCGCTGAATGCGCAGCCCCGCGGGAGCGAGCACGTAGGAGCCGCCGGCGTGCGTGACCAGCCCCACGCGCTCCGGCTGCGGCCGAGGGCGGCTCCGGGTCCTCCTTCGGGAAGATTTCTCCTTCGGGAAGGCATCGCCCAGGGCTCGGGGGGGGCTGCCGGGAAGGGGCCCGGGGGGGTGCCCGGTGCCGGTGGTGCTAGGGAGGGTGACGGGGGAAGGCGCCGGGGAGCCAGGAGCAGCCGTGGTGGCGGAGGGCCGGTCCCTGCGGTGCTTGTGATGTCCAGCGGGGCCCAAGGAAGCCCGGCAGGCTGGAGGCCGTGGTGCAGGGGACGAACGGACGGCGGGGGCCGATGCCACCGGGGACCGGGGTGAAGCAGGGGCAGAGTCCCGGGGGGGCGGGCGGCAGGGGCAGGCTCTGCCCGGTGCTCCGCGCCTCGCAGGGGGGTCCCGAGAGGCGGAGGAGAGCCCCGAGCCCGCTCCGTCCCCCTCGGCAGCGGGGCTCCCTCCTCCCGGTGCCCCCCGCTCCTCCCGGGGCCTGCCCCGCACCGGGGAGCCCCCAAGATGGCGGCCCCCAGCGGCCGCTTCCGGCGGCGCTCACGTGACCGCCCGCGCACCGCCTCCCGCCCCGTCACGTGGGTGCCCGCCAAGATGGCGCTGTGCCGGGCGGGGGCCCGTGGCGCGCTCTGGCGGCTCGGCCCCGCCGGGGGCCTCCTGGAGCCGCGGCCCGCCCGGGGGACGCTGAGGTGAGCCGGGAGCCTCGGTACCGGCCCTGGGTGCCCCGGTACCTCCCCTGGGAACCGCCCCTGGGACCTCGCCCCCCTCCCCGGTGCCACCCGGGGGACTCCCGGTGCCTCC
>NW_023309633.1:0-605 GCF_011077185.1 Oxyura jamaicensis
GGGGGGTTGGGGGGTTGGGGGGTTGGGGGTGCGTGGGCTTGCAGGGGGGTGCGGGGGGGGTTGTGGGTGGATGCGGGGGGGGTTGTGGGGGTGCCCCCCGACGGCTTCGGGCGCCCGTTCTCCCTCCGTTTCCCTCCCCAGGCGTCTGCATGAAGCAGCACAAGCTCCTGCTCAAGGCCATCACGCGAGCCCAGGACCACGGTGAGGCCTCGGCACCCCCCGGGGGGGGGGGGGGGCAGCACCCGAGGGTGCCCCCTTCACCCCTCGAACCCCTCGCAGGCCTGCTGTGGAGGCGCGTTCCCTTCGTGCCGGTGCCTCGGGACGATTTCACCGCCCGGCCCCCGGCCGTGGGGAAGACGCCGCCGGCCCCGCAGCTGGCGGCCGGCCGGGCCTGGTACCCGTGGTACGACTGGAACCAGCCCCCCCCGGCCGCCGTCGCCCGCCTCAGGCGCCTCTACAAAGAGCACCTCCGGCAAGAGGAGGGCGGCCCGGCCCCGGGAGGAGCCCCCGGGGCTCAGTGAGGGGTTGGAAGGGGGGGAATAAAGCGGCTGGCGCCCCGCCGAGTGCGCTCCTTTGTGGGGAGGAGCGACGGGAAGCCGGGGGGG
>NW_023309633.1:705-3122 GCF_011077185.1 Oxyura jamaicensis
GGTGCTAGGGGCGTGGATTGGTTCGGAAGGGTTAGGGGGTGGGGCTTGTGGGGAAGGTTGGTAGGGGGCGGGGATTGGGGAGGGGTTGCTAAGGGAGGGGCTTGGTGGAGGTTGCTAAGGGGCGGGGATTGGCTGGGGAGGGGTTGCTAGGGGGCGGGGCTTGTTGGGAAAGGTTGCTAGGGGCTGTGGATTGGCTGGGGAGGTTGTAGGGGCGGGGCCTGTTGCTAAGGGTTGCTAGGGGCGGGTTTGGGTTAGAGGTTGCTAGGGGGCGGGGTTACTGGTAAAGGGTTGTTAGGCGGGGTGGTTGCTAAGGGGCGGGAGTTAGTTGCTAAGGGGCGGGGCTTATTGGTAAAGGGCTGCTAATGCCTGGGGTGGTTGCTAAGGGGCGGAGCTTGTTGCTAAGGGGCGGGAGCTTATCGGTAAAGGGCTGCTAAGGGGCCAGGGTGGTTGCTAGGGGGCGGGACTTCGTTGCTAAGGGGCGGGAGCTTATTGGTAAAGGGCTGCTAAAGGGCCAGGCCGGTTGTTAGGGGGCGGGACTTCGTTGCTAAGGGGCGGGAGCTGGTTGCTAGGGGTTACTAAGGGGCGGGGCTTCCTTGCGAGGGGCGGGCTGCGGTTGGCCCGGCGGCTTGGGGGAGGCGTGGCCGGTTGCTAAGGGCGGTTGCTAAGGGCCGGGCCTGGCGCCGGCCGGGCCTGGCGGCGGCGGCGACACCAACGAGGCCCGGGGCCAGGCCCGGCGGCGACGGCGGGGCCATGGAGTTCCCGTTCGACGTGGCGGCCGTGCTGGGCGAGCGCGTCTCCGTGGTGGACCAGCACCTGCGGCCCGCCGGGCGCCGAGGGCCCGCCCACCGGTACCGGGCCGTGGGCCTAGGCCTCGGGCTCGGGCCTGGTCTGGGCCCGCCCGGTGCATGCTGGGAAAAGGGCGGGGTGGGGAGGGAGGCCAGGGGCATGCTGGGAAAGGAGCCACGGGGCAGGGCAGGTAACGGGGGGGGGGGGGGGCGCGGGGCCGGGGGGGGACGGGGGGGGGGGGGGGGGGGGCCCGCGGGGCATGCTGGGAAGGGCGGAGGCCCTTTGGCCTCACCCCGGGGCATTCTGGGAAGGCTGGAGGCCCATTGGCCTCCCCCTGGTGCATTATGGGAAGGATGGAGGCCCATTGGCCTTCCCCCAAGGCATTCTGGGGATGATGGAGGCCCATAGGCCTTGCCCCAGGGCATTGTGGGAAACATGGAGGCTCCCGTTGGTCCTCCCCAGTGCATTCTGGGAGACGTGGAGGTCTGTTGGCCTCGCCCCAGTGCATCGTGGGAAGTTTGGAAGCCCTTTGGCCTCGCCCTAAGGCATCATGGGAAAGATGGAGGCCCCCCATTGGCCCTCCCCAAGGCATTATGGGAAGGCTGGAGGCCTGTTGGCATCCCCCCAAGGCACTATGGGAAGGCTGGAGGCCCATTGGGCTCCCCCCAGTGCATTATGGGAAAGATGGAGGCCCATTAGCCTTGCCTCAAGGCATTATGGGAAGGATGGAGGCCCATTGGCCCCACCCCAGTGCATTGTGGGAAAGATGGAGGCTCATTGGCTTCACCTCAATGCATTATGGGAAACATGAAGGCCCATTGGCCTCCCCCCAGTGCATTATGGGAAGAATGGAGGCCTTAATTGGCTATTCCCAAGGCATTATGGGAAAGATAGAGGCCCCCTGGCCTTGCCCCAGTGTATTATGGGAAGGATGGATGCCCATTAGCCCTGCCCCAAGGCATTCTGGGAAGGAGGGAGGCCCCCATTGGCCTCTCCCCAAGGCATCATGGGAAGGATGCAGGCCCATAGGCCTTGCCCCAGGGCATTGTGGGAAACAGGGAGGCAGACTGGCCTCCCCCCAGTGCATTCTGGGAAAGGCGGAGGAGCACTGGCCTCACCCTGGTGCATTATGGGAAGGATGGAGGCCCATTAGCCCCGCCCCATTGCATTCTGGGAAGGATGGAGGCCCATTGGCCTCACCCCAGTGCATTATGGGAAGGATGGAGGCCCACTAGCTCTGCCCCAAGGCATTATGGGATGGATGGAGGCCCATTGGCCTCACCCTGGTGCATTCTGGGAAGGATGGAGGCCCATTAGCCCTGCCCCAAGGCATTATGGGAAGGATGGAGGCCCGCTGGCCTCCCCCCGGTGCATTCTGGGAAAGGTGGAGACGCATTGGCCTCCCCCCAGTGCATTCTGGGAAGGATGGAGGTCCCATTGCCCCCTGCCCCAAGGCATTATGGGAAGGATGGAGGCCCATTAGCTCTGCCCCAAGGCATTATGGGAAGGATGGAGGGCCCCTGGCCTCCCCCCAAGGCATTCTGGGAAGGATGGAGGCCCACCGGCCTCCCCCCGGTGCATTCTGGGAACGGTGGAGGCCCCGTTGGCCTCAACCATGGCCGCTGACCCCC
>NW_023309634.1:0-1999 GCF_011077185.1 Oxyura jamaicensis
CCCATGGAACCCAACTGGGACCAACTGGGAGTACTGGGACAGTCCCATCCCACCACGGTGGGCACCCATAGAACCCAACTGGCCCCAACTGGGAACACTGGGATGGTCCCATCCTATCATGGTGGGCACCCAGTGGCCCAACTGGGACGGTCCCACCACGGTGGGCACCCCTGGGTGCTGGGGGACCCCCTTGGGTGCCAGTGGCCGTGACTCACCCGGTGGCCAGCGCGGCGTCCTTGGCGTCCCCGTCCTCATCGTCGGCCGCCTCCAGCTTGGGCCTCTTGGCACCCGCCCCCAGCGTCTCCCCGGGGCGCTTGGGTGCCCCCCCTTGGGTGCTGGGCGCCCCGGCGGGTCCCCAGGGTGCCCCCCGGCTGGCGCTCAGGCGGGTGACGCGGCCGTGGGTGGTGGCGCCGCCGTGGTGGTGGCCGCGGGTGGCACCGGGGCCGTGGGTGCCGTTGTGGTGGGTGACGTCCTCGGGGGGGCGGTCTTCACGGGTGGGGTCTTCATGGGTGGGGTCTTCATGGGTGGGGTCTTCATGTGTGGGGTCTTCATGGGTGGTGGGGTCTTCGTGGGTGGGGTCTTCACGGGTGGGGTCTTCGCGGGTGGGGTCTTCGCGGGGGACGTGGCCGTTGGTGGCATCTCCGGGGACGCGGCGGTGGCCATCGATGGCGGGCCCTCGGGTGCCGCCTCCGTCGCCCGCGTCCCCGCCGCCGCCGGGCACCCCGGGGTGGCCGTCCCGTGCCCCCCGCCCCCCGGCGGGGCGCCGGCCGGGGTCTTCGGTCCCCCACTGGGTGCCGCCGCCGCCGTTGAGGCCCGCCCCGGGGGGCCGCCCCGCCGCGGCCTTGCCGTTGTCCCTCGCCATGTTCTTGAGGACGAAGTCGACGATGTCCGAGGGCAGGTCCTCGGCCCCGGGGGGCGGCGGCGGGGGGGGCGGCGGCCCCGGGGGGGGCCCCTCCTGCCGTCCCCGCGGTCCCTTGTCCCCGTCGTCCACCCCGTCCAGCTGGTGGATGTGGGGCAGCGGGAGGGGACGCGGGGACGGCGGCGGCTCCCGCGTCACCACGGTGCGGGCGTAGCGGTAGTAGCGCCCCCGGGGGCCACCCCGCGCCCCCTCCTCGTCCTCGCTGCTGTCCCCCGGCCCCGGGGGGACGAGGAGCCCGGCGGCCAGGGCCAGCTCGGTGACGTCCAGCTCGTCCAGCGCCAGGTCCGGGCCACCGGGAGGGGACAGCGGCTCCAGCGGGGACGGCGGTGTCGGGGGGGGGCGGGGCCCCACGGGTGACCTCGGTCCCGCGGGTGACGTCGGCCTCGCGGGCGGCGCTGAGCCCAGGGGTGACGTCCTCACGGTTGGCGTTGTCGGGGACGTGGGCCTCAGGGGTGACGCTGAGCCCACGGGTGACGCTTGCCCGAAGGCCGTTGGTGGCCCCTTGGGTGACGCTGGCCCGTTGGGTGACAGCACCCCGTTGGGTGGCCTCGGCCCGTTGGGTGACGGCGGCCCGTTGGGTGACAACGGCTTGCTGGTTGACGTCGGCCCCTTGGGTGACGCCCAGTTGGGTGACGGTGGCTCATGGGGTGACGACGGTGGCCAGTTGGGTGACGGTGGCCCGTTGGGTGACGACGGTGGCCCGTTGGGTGACGCCGCCCCGTTGGGTGACGCCGCCCCGTTGGGTGACATCCAGTTGGGTGACAATGGCCCGTTGGGTGACAATGGCCCGTTGGGTGACGCCGGGCCATTGGGTGACGCCCAGTTGGGTGACGGTGGCCCGTTGGGTGACATCCAGTTGGGTGACGCCCCGTTGGGTGACGCCCCGTTGGGTGACGCCGCCCCGTTGGGTGACGCCCCCTTGGCGGACGACCTCGTCCCCACGGGTGACGGTGACGGCCGGGCGCCCCCCGGGGGCCAGCGGTGGCCTCGGGTGACGCCGGCGGGGGACAGCGCCCGGCGCGCCCGGCGGGGCGGGGGGAACTCGGGGTCCCCCACGGTCAGGATGTGGTGGGGCACCGG
>NW_023309634.1:2099-2718 GCF_011077185.1 Oxyura jamaicensis
CCCCCCCCCCCCGACCCCAAAGGGTCCCCAATGTCCCCAAGGGACACCCCATGTCCCCAAAGCCCCCCCATGTCCCCAAGGGTTCCCAAAGACCCCCCCCATGTCCCCAAGGGACCCCAAAGCCCCCCCATACCCCCAAGGAGCCCCCTTGACCCCCCCATGACCCCAAAGGGTCCCCAAAGCCCCCCATGTCCCCAAGGAGCTCCCCCCCCGGTGACCCCCCTGTCCCCAAATGTCCCCAAAGCCCCCCCGATGTCCCCAAGGCTCCCTACAGGTCCCCGCTGTCCCCACGGGACCCCCCGAGGCCCCCCCTTGACCCCAAAGGGCCCCCAAAGCCCCCCCGCACTCCCCACGTCCCCAAGTGTCCCCAGGTGTCCCCAAATGTCCCCAAATGTCCCCAAATGTCCCCAAGTGTCCCCAAATGTCCCCAAGCTCACCGGGGGAGGGCAGGGGCCGCGAGGAGCTGCCGGGGGGGGGCCGCCGGGTGGGCGAGAAGCCGGGGGCCCGCGGGCGGGCGCTGGGGGGGCCCCGGGGGGTCTCGGGGGGGGTCCCGCTGCCGGGGCTGGGGGGGGCCCCGCTGCTGCCTCCTGGGAGGGGGGGAGGGGGAGAAGGGGGGGGG
>NW_023309635.1:0-4002 GCF_011077185.1 Oxyura jamaicensis
GCAGGGCAGGCAGGAGCCGGCAGAACTGCAGCGCGCAGGGCACCACTCGCGCATTTAACTGAAGAAACGTTGTGCTGAGGCGGTCCGGGCACAGCCGTGCCGCTTGCCGGGCAGGGAAGACCCAGAGGACGTGTTCCGAGCCTGGGAAGGGAGCTCCTGCAGCCCAGGTTTCACTTCCAGCACGAGAGGACCGCGCTACGTCCCCCACAATGGGGACTGAGGGGAAGGGAGCACGTCCTGGCTTTCTGGTTTTAAAAGCTTTTCGATTTTAAGGGCTTCCAGCCGCAGCAGCGGTTCTCCTCCACCTTTTCCACCCGGGCTCAGACCACCTCTGTCGCCCTGCAGCCACCGAGGTCTCTGCTCCTCTCAGCACCCCGTGCTTTTCTCCCCGTCCTCGCACGCCCCCCAAGCCTTTGCCACTCCTTTCGCCCAGAACTCCCCTCCAGCTCAGCACCCGCCTCGAAGTGCTGAAGCCAGCGGAAAACAAAGCCGCGCTCTCCTCGCGTTCCCACGAGCCCCACGACGACTGGAAACCTCCTCGGGGGAGGACGGAGACGGGACCGACTTGATTTCCACCGCGCTGAGCCGGCCGGCTCCAGTTCAGCAACACTTTCTCAAGCACGTGCTCCACCGGAGGGGACGAGCAACGCGACACCAGAAGGCGAGCCGGGGGCACCAGGCTGAGGGGAGCCCAGCCGAGTTCTGCTGATCATTTCCTCCCCCTTTTTTCCCCCCCACGGTTCTTTGATTTCAAAAGGCGAACGCGGTGCCGGGAGCAGGAACCAGGACTCGGGGCCTTTGATAATAGGGACCAGCCCCCCGAGGCAGCTCTCTGCCCCGCCAACGACGGCCAAGGCCGTTTGTGGGACGTGCCTTTTTCAAGGTCCCCCTCCTGCTCCTTATTCCCACCCGCACCTCCTCCGCTTTATCCTCTTGCTCGAATGCAGCCGCTTCTCTTCCAGGCGGCTCCGAGCAGCTTGGCTCACAAGAGAAGAATCTCTCGGTGGT
The DNA here is from genome assembly GCF_011077185.1 of Oxyura jamaicensis. Taxonomy (NCBI): domain Eukaryota; kingdom Metazoa; phylum Chordata; class Aves; order Anseriformes; family Anatidae; genus Oxyura; species Oxyura jamaicensis. The sequence continues at coordinate 1,009 of NW_023309635.1, forward strand.
CCTTACGTGCTGGAAATCTTGTTGTGGGTTTTTTTTTTGGAACCCAGGCTGAAGTTCCCAGTCGCTGCAAGCGCTCACGGAGCAGGGGGTTCGTCCGAGGACAACTCGGAAATAGCCTCGGAGCTGCGCCTCGGTCTCCACCCAGGCGGGGAGCGGAGATCTCTCCCCCTCAGCTCCTGCACGTCGCAGCTCCCCGCAGAGGGAACGCCGCTATGCAGATCCCCGGCCCCGCCGCAGCTGCTGAAGAAATCAGAGCCTGCAGCCCGTAAGTCAGACCAGTTCCAGCCACAGAACTCTCCCCGCCCCGCCCCTGCTGCACTTCCATACGATGATTTCGAAGCTAAGTACCTCCGAAGGCAATCGGGGGCCCAGGCATCGTTTCCCCAGCGGGGCAGCGCTGCCGTTCATCGCTTTCTCTCGAGAAATTCAGCTTAAGCAGACCCCAGAGCAGCACAACGGCCGGGCCCTGGATTGCCCCAGCAGCGCCGCTGAAACGGACGCGGCAGGAGCGGGTTTCAGGGGCCCTCAGCCCCCCTCCTGTCCTCTCCCCCCTGCGGCTGGGTGCAGGAAAGGACCGCGTGCCCTGAGCTGGGCTCTGAGCCCAGCCTGCAGGAGCACGCTCCCTCCTCGAAGCCGACACCTCGCGTCCCCCAGCCGGCCGCATGTCGCAGCCCCTCAGCTGACAGGGGACAGCACCGCGGCCTGCTCCACCCGCCAGCACCCTCGGCAGCTTCTGGGTGCGCTTCTGAGAGCGTCAGCGGAGGCTGCCTTCATTTCAGCATCCTCCACGTCGCAGCCGTCACGTCTCCTCCCTACGTTCAGGCTTTCTCTACCTCTTCCCTCACCGCTGCGTTCCAATTTCTGCTCCCAGCGTCAGCGAGCAGCCAGCTCCCAAACCAGCCTCAGAACTTAAAGCCCCAGCACAAGGAGAGAATTAGGAAAGAACCGCTGCTGCCTGCACACGTTTGCACGCGAGGCCGTCCTCCCCAGGCGGCGCGAACCGCCACGCAGCGGGGACAGACACGAGGGACGTGGAGGCAGTACCTTGGGAATCCCGAGCGCACGTGAAGGCCGTCCACGTTCTGGCTGACCAGGAATTTCAGGATGCCGACCCTCTGCAGCCCCAGCAGCGCCATGTGAGTCTTGGAGGGCCGGGCGTTCTCAAAGGTGGTGTCGAATTTTGGGGAGAGCCCCTTCTCTTCCATGGTCCAGACGCCATTGGGCCCCCTGCAGCAGTGGGGAGAGGGGAAGCGACAGCTGAGGTCTCAGGCTCGAGGAGGACGCTTGCAAATGCATCACAAGCCCTATCAGCGGAGGACGAGCAAGGCGCTGCTAAACGAGGGTCGTGCGTTACCGATTAACGTCCTTGATGCAAGCAGGGCACGTGCAGGGCTTCTGTGGGCACAACTTAACACCGAACCAGCATGCAAGACGGAAAAGGTTTCAGCTGGATACGGGACCGGACGGGAGGGATGGAGCAGGTCCCCCTGAAGGCGGGATGGGGGGCGGGAAGCACAGGGCAGAGCTTAACGAGGTGTGAGGAGGGCTCGGCAGAGGTGCTGTCCCCCCAGCCCTCGCCTGCTGCCCGCCGTCGTTACCTGAAGTCGGGGATCCCCGAGGCGGTGCTGATCCCGGCCCCGGTGTGGAACACCACGTTGGAGGAGCTCCTTATCAAGTCCGCCAGCTCGCGCACCTTCCTCTCCAGCTCCTCCGGTGGGTCAAAGATCTGAGCAGAAGAGAAACCGCCAGGGGAATGGAGAGACACAGCGACGGGCCCTGCGTGCCTCCCAGCAGGCACAGAGCCCCAGCGCGCCGCAGATCCACGATGAAAACTCCAGGCAGGAGATTTTGCATTGCTGAATGAGAAACGCGCGGAGCTGGGGAGAAGCAGCACTTTATAAGCCGTCCCCACAGAGGTTAAGGGATTAAATAAAGCAGGACGGTGGGCGCTGGCGGACGGAGTCCTGGGCCCACCCTGCTTTTTGGAGCAGGCGCAGAATTTTATTTCCGCGGGCTGTTTGTCCAGGCCAGCCTCCTGGGGACCAGGGCTGGGGCCAGAGCCCCGCACGACCCCATCCCCTCTCCCCAGAGCCCCTCACGGAATCCCAGAAGGGATTGGAGGGGTTGGAGGGGACTCGTGGAGCTCACCCAGTCCGACCCCCTGCCGAGCAGGCTCACCCAGAGCAGGGTCATATCCAGGCAGGTTTGGGGTATCTCCAGAGCAGGAGACCCCACAGCCCCTCCGGGCAGCCCGTCCCAGTGCTCCGTCACCCCCCAGCACAGAAGTGCCCCCCCCCCGTTCCTCACACCCCTGAGCTCCGTTTGTGCCCCTCGCCTCTCGGCTCGGCACAGCTGAAAAGCGACCGGCTCCATCCCCTCGCCAGCCTCCCCTCAGCTATTTATGATTTTTCCCCTCATTTTTCTCCTTTCCAGGCTTCCTCAAGCTTCCTGAGCATCCCCGGGGACGTGGGGACGGGGTCACCCCAAACCCCCCCCCGGGGCCGCCCCCCTACACCCCTCACACCCCTCCGGCCACCCCGAGGGGCAGGACGCGCCGAGGGGACCCTGGGCCAAAAGGGAGAGCCCAAGGGGGGGCCTGGGGATCCCCAAAAACCCCATGGGAGGGTGGGGGGGACACGAAAGGCCCCGGCGGATGGGGGGGGGGGGGGCCGAGCACAGGCTCGGTTACCATGGAGACCCGGTAGGCCGCAGCGGGCCGCCCCCGCTAGGCCGCGCTCACCTCGGGGAGGCCGCATTTGCCTTTATCCGAGTAGGGCGAGAGCCCGGCCGCGTAGTTCACCGCCATGGCCCGCCCCGGGCACCGGAGCGCTCATTGTTGTCGGTCCCCGGACGGGCGGAAGCGCGGAGGGAGGCCGCGGGGCGGGCGCGTATGCGCGGGCAGCCGCCAAGGGGAAGGCGCCGCCGCCATCTTGGTGTCTGGCAGCGTGGGGGGGGGGGCTGCCCTCACTTGGTCCTCCTCCTGGTCCCAAAGTC
>NW_023309636.1:0-1044 GCF_011077185.1 Oxyura jamaicensis
CCCCCAGCCCCAAGGGATGGGAGGGGGACAGGGGTGGGGACGGGGACAGGGACGTGTCCCCCCCACCCCCATGAGTCCGCCCCCTGTCCCCCAGGGCTCCACCAAGTCCCTGAGCAGCACCCGGCAGCACAGCACCCTGCCCAGGTAGGGCCCGGGGGGTGGGGGGGTGGGGGAGCCATGACCCCAAGGGGGGCGCTGACCCACATCCCCACACTCTGTCCCCGCTCTGTGTCCCCACGGGTGGTGTCCCCATGGGTGCTGTCCCCATGCCGTGTCCCTGTGGGTGCCATCCCCACTGCATGTCCCCATGGCATCCCCATGCTGTGTCCCCATGGGCAGTGTCCCCTCGCTGTCCCTGTGCCCTGTCCCCACACTATGTCCCCACGCCACGCCCCTGTGGGTGCCATCCCCATAGGCACTGTCCCCACGCCACGTCCCCACTCCCTGTCCTCACGCCGTGTCCCCACGGGTGCCCCCCCCGGCGCCGTCCCCATGGGCGCTGTCCCCACACCGTCGCCATACCATATCCCCACGGGTGCCACCCTGGTGCCGTCCCCACGCCGTGTCCCCAGGAGCCTGAGCGTGGCAGCGGTGCTGGAGCGCGCAGCGGAGCTGGACCTGAGCTACGTGACCGAGCGGGTGCTGGCGCTCAGCTTCCCCCCGGCGCTGGACGAGCGGCGCCTCCGCGGGCACCTGCGCGACGTGGCCCAGATGCTGCGCTCCAGGCACCGCGAGCGCTACGCCGTACGGCGCGGGCACCGCGTGGGGGGGCCGGGGTGCTCGGGGTGCTCGGGGTCAGGGTGCTTGGGGACACAGGCAAGGGCTGCTTGGGGACAGGACATGGGGTGCTCAGGGTGGTCAGGGTGCTTGGGGACGGGGTGCTTGGGGACAGAGTGGTCGGGGATGGGGTGGTCAGGGACAGGACGTGAGGTGGTCAGGGTGCTTGGGGACAGGCACGGGGCTACTGGGGACAGGGTGCTTGGGTACAGGGCACAGGGTGATGGGGGTGATTGGCGATGGGGTGGTCGGGGATGGGGCATGGGG
>NW_023309637.1:0-275 GCF_011077185.1 Oxyura jamaicensis
CCCCCAAAACCCAGATGCTCCCAACCCCAGACCCACCCCAAAACAGGCCCCTAAGTGCCAGAACCCCCCCAAACCCATAGCCCCAGCCTCCTCTAAAACCACCGACCCCTAAAACTGAACATTCCCTCAATCCCAGACTCTCCAGCCCCGTTAAATCCCCGCCTCTCCCCAACGCCGGCACCCCCCGACCCCACTCCCAGCAGCAACCCCCACACTTTGGGGTCACGCTTTGCAGCCCCTCAGCGTCTTTTTCCCTGGTGCACTGGGGGGGGGGG
>NW_023309637.1:375-1800 GCF_011077185.1 Oxyura jamaicensis
GGGGGGGGGGGGGGGGGGGGGGGGGGGGGGGGGGGGGGCGAGGGGAGCCCCCCAGCTCTTCACCACCCCTCGACCCCTCCGGCTCCGAGCCGGCCCATCGTAGCCCTAATGCAGCATTCGATCACCATAAATTAATGCGTTAATCGTCACCTTAACGCGCAGCTCCCTGGGGCAGCACAAAGGGTTCGATCGGCTCCCCGTGCCCCCCGGTAGCCACTCCTTTGGGGGCTGTGACTCGGGATAAAGCCCCGGGACCAAACCCTCTACGGGGCTCAGGGCTTTGCTCCAAAACCACCCCAAAAATCCTCGCCGAGGCTGCGAGGAGGGAGCTGGAGGCCCGGGCAGGAGCAGCGCCTGCCCTGGCCCGGGGAAGCCCCAGTAATAATTCAAGAGGCTCCATGTTCCCGGCATAGCATTAGCCTCAGATCCAGCCTCCCGGCGTAATATGCAGGAGGCTGAGCTCTGAGCCAGGCTCGGCTCTCGCAGCCAGCCGGCATCCCGCTCCCCGCCGCAGAGCCTCCCCCCCTGCCCTCCCTGGGGCTCGGGGGAGGCTGGGGGCTTCGGGGCACGCGCTCGGAGCCTTGGGAGGCCGCTCTGGGAAGGTTTTGTCCGAAGGGGACCCACGGGATCCCAAGAGCAAGGATGCTGGTGGCTGCTCGCGCCCACCGGCAACGTAGCGCGGGGGCATGGGCCACGGGGTCGGTGCCAGTGCCCTGTGCCGCGGTCACTGCTGGACTCCTGCCCGCTGGTGGTCCGGGAACAACACCCCTGGAGGCTCTCGGATCCTACCGGCTGTTCTCGTCTCTGGGCACGGCCGTGCGGTGCCGTGTGACGTGCCCCAAAGCCGTGCCGGTCCCCAGGCCCCTCCGCCAGCTCGGGGGGACCCGGGCTTGGGGGTGCCGGGAGAAGGAGCGAGGAAAGGCGCACAAAGGGAACTCAGGTGCAAGGCGAACCCTGTCACCACGCAATTAAAAGAAGGAAGAAAACTATTTCTGTAATTGCAAAGCTCGTTAGAAGCACAGGTGCAATTCTGTGGCTTTTCAAGCCAACTTGCGGACCAATTACAGCCTGCTTGGAACCATTAAAAAGAAAGGCAGCGAGGTATATTCTCTTGCATGTTGTGTCTTTTACAGTTTTTTATATTACAACTTTCCTCTTACCTCCTGGCAGGAAAAAAGGAGGAAAACAAAGACAAAATCTCCAACTTAGCGTCTCAGTTATTGGTGCCTCTTAAAAATGAACACAGCTTGACAAAGCTGAATTATTTTCCTTTCGCATCTCTGTGAGCTGAAAGAATTCTGCCTTCCGTCTGTCCTTGCAGAAGAAGCCAGTGGGCTGGGTTATAGCTTTGTCTTGTAACACCTTTTCCAGTTCATCATAAGATTTTCGTGACTTTTTTCCAAAATGCACTTCTGATCATCCCAC
>NW_023309637.1:1900-5256 GCF_011077185.1 Oxyura jamaicensis
AAAAAAAAAAAAAAGCGTAACTGCCACGTGTGGTTCTTCCCCGGCTAAAATCCCATCCCACGTGCCTTCCTGGGTTAATGCAACCTAGCCTCGGCCAGCCTCCTCTTGCAACACGCCGTGGCAATATTTCGTGCCGGTTAGCAACAAATTGTAGGAGCTCGGCGGACGGCGAGGGCGGCCGGGGCTCACGCCGCACGCTCACGTTCAACAGGAATTAAACAAGTGCTCAGCGCCCGGCCGAGGCTCGTGCCCACAGGTACTGACAGCACGCGGCCGGCACCGGCCACGTTTTCGTTAGTAACCGAACTGGAAATGTTAAAGCATCTTCGCTTGCATACAGCTGTTATTTGAGACTGCAGCGCAGTTCTGCTGAGAGCCTGGTTTGCATATGCTGTGCTGTGATTATGAATATTTAAATACCTCCATCTAGTTGAATTGCAGGCTCATTTACATACATTGGCATACTGCTTAATATAATGCATATGGGGAACAGGGTGCACGCTGCATTTTTAATTTTTCTTGAAGAGGAATTGATTTTATGAGTGCTGAAAAGCTTTTTTTTTTCCTAGGGAAAATAGCTTGTTTGGAGAGGGGGGTGGATTTTAATTAACTGTTTGACAGGAAGAGCTGGCAAAACTAAAACGCTGACTGCAAGAATGTGTCCTTTGTTCCAGAGCTCGCTCTGCCGACGAGAACTCTTGGTAGGTGACCAAATTAACATCGCAGCTTTCTTGCCCGCGCTTCTGCTGCTGCTCCCGTCACACACAGCAATGTGTCAGAGAAGGGTTTGCACCTGACCAAACTGTTTCTGGCACATCTGATTTGCCACGGAAAGGTTTCCAGCCCTGCCAGGGACGTGTGCACCACAAACTAGCCTATTCCAGATGTTCCAAGAACTTTAATGACTGGGAGTGCAGAAAAAGGGAGCCGGGTTTTATTTTGGCCTCTGCACTGCAAAGCGACTCCCGCTGCTCCCAAACCTTCCTGAGTGAAGCACTCGGGTTCTTTGGTGCTCTGATAGATCTGGCCTCTGCCCTGCTCTTCTCCTTAGAGCTGGAAACAGCCTCTAACATTTCCACGTGTTTTTTATTTTATTTTATTTTATTTTCAGGCCACTTTATTGTGTTGGACACAATCCTGGCAAATCCAAGTACAAATCTCCTCGATTCCAGTGGTGTGGGGAGGAAAGGCATGATTTTCTCCAGGTGGAAGACATTAAATAATTAACAACTCATTATTCATTGCTTTTATATAATTAACTACAGGCCTACATAGCATGCTCTCTGTCTCCAAGTACCTCTTGCCCCACAGTTTCTCACGTGAGCAAAGTTTCACAAACACAGCTCTGATTTTAAGGCCAGGGATATCAACAGCAGAATTTTTACGCTTTAAGTAACAAAACAGCAGACGTTACCCCAGCCGGCTCTGCTTTTAATGGTGGTTAAATAGCCTCGTGTTGTGTAAGTAAGGACTCCCAGCCCCAGAGCGCTGAGCTGAGTGTCTGGGCGTTATCTGGCTCTCGGGGGATCTGCAGCAGCCCCTTGGCCCCCCGGCCGTGCCCGGTGTGGGAAGCAAAGTCCGCGGGCAGGAGGCCAGGCATCCCCAGACCTCCTCCAGGTTTCCGTCCCGGGGCTGTGCAGCGCGAGGCACCGCGAGCTGATTTTACACAGCTTTGGGCTTTCACTGGGATTTTCCTCTTGGAGTCACAAGAGACCCTTAAAGAAGGCAACGGGTGATAAAGCTACAAATAAAACAAGCCCAGGGCGTTTGAAGGCAGGTGCTTTTAGAAGAGCCTGGCTCCGCTGGCTGGAAATGCTTTCTCCTCGCCTTTCACACCTCGCGGAGCATTTCCACTTGTCCTCTGCAAGGAAGTTTTCTTTATAACAGTGTCAGGGGAGCGGAAAAAGGCACGTTTTTTGGAATAATTCAGGAGCTGCTGAACAGCCTTAAACCTTGGCTGCTCCCACAGGTTCCAGGGCTTTGCAGGGTTGGGTTTGGAGAGAAAACATCAGGGCTCAGGCCCTCGGAAATCACCTTCCCAGTGCAGCTCCTTCCCCCTCCCTTGCTTTCACCCCCCTCGCTCTGCATTTCCAGGGGCAAGTTCCAAGCCATCTTCTCTCCCACTTTAAAGGGTAAATATTTTTTTACAGTTCCTGTGCAGTTACAAGGTGAAGAACATTTTCTAGGCATGAATTATTTATGAAGCCCTCCCAGGCACACCAGCCAGCGTGCATATTCATCAGGCACCCGGTACATTATTCATGAGAAGTTCGCTTAAATTGGGAGAGAACAATGATATTGTCGATTGAGATGCCTGGAAGAGAGCTTGGAAAAGAGGGCTGTGCCCTCAAACACTGGGCAAAATGCAGCCAGAAAGTTCATCAAAATCACAAAAGAAAGGGAGACTGGCTTGCTTTTTTGTGCTCTTTTATTGCCACCCATACGCATTAATATATGTATATATATATATATTTAAAGGAAGACTTCACACATAGAAGCTGCACCATGCCTTATCTAAGCACAGCTCCAGGCCCCTGGCTGAACTTCTCCTCCTGGAGCTTCAGCAGTTTTTTACTTCCAACAGATTTTTGTAGCGGCAATCAGCCCTAAACTCCCACCAAATTTGTTAAGTGTTGTTACAGGAAACCTCACTCGCGTTCTCTAACCCAGTTTTGGATCAGAGGCGGATGCCAGGGCGTTGCTGAACGGGGCTGGTGTTAAATAAATGGGACCGGAGGGTGTTCGGTGAGGACCCGGACACCTCATCACGGCTGTGGAAAGCGTTGGTGGGGAAGCCGGGGCACCGGGAGCACCTGCGGCACTTGAGCGATGCCCCTAAACATCGCCGCGTCCCTTGGGACACGCTCTGGGACGGGACAGCCTCTTTGGGTTAGATCGGTAAGGTTCATTCAGGCGAGGGCAAACGTGGGGGCCGGGGACTGCCCGCTTCTGGGGTTCAAGGCAGAAATAGCGCTGAGACCAAACTCAGACCGAGGAGCTGCCGTTTCCACAAGGCATCGAGGGGTCTGGGGCAGCTGCGGGCTTCTGGAGGCAGAAAGCGGGGCCCTGAGGGGGGCCTGGGGAGAGGCCCGGGGCCTGTCCTGCCGCAGAGGAGCCCGCACAGCCTGGAGGCCTCGGGAGCCAACCGAGCGCTAACGAGCTGCTCTCCCTGCGGACGCCCCACGCGGTCCTTGAGGCTTAATTAAGCCTAACGACGTTTGGAGGTCTCCGGCCATCCCTCGGTGTAAGCGGGGGCTCAGAGGCGGCTTCTGGGGGTGCGACTTGGGGGGAGCACCAAGAGCTCCGCTCGGCCCCCCCATTTCCTTAGTCCATGGCCTGGGGAAAAGCCTGGTCTG
>NW_023309638.1:0-2494 GCF_011077185.1 Oxyura jamaicensis
TTCCCTACTACCCGACACCTGATTTCTCCCTTGTTTCCTCATTGGCTAAGTACTACAGGTTCATTAATGTCTTGATGCCTTTCTATACCACATATGTACAATTTTATTTGACCAACCGTTCATTCCTCCTTTTCCTTTTTTTCCCTTCTTCTCTCATGACTAGAGAGAGGGCTTGCAATTTTTGTTTTTATTGATTTCGTACTGCTCACCCTGTTTTCCTTAGCTATCCTTATTTTGGGACACTGGGACCTTCCCCTTCTCTGCTTAACATGCTCCCCCCTGCTGTACCGCACAGTCACTTTTGAATATACAAGGTTAGTGGAATTTTCCTCTGCAAAAACACCTTCTACTGCAAAACCACAACTTTCTTTCTCACAATTGCCCCCTCTTCTTTTCTTACTCCTGTTGTTGTTTTTGCACCTCTTCACATACCCCACTCCTGAGATTTTCCAACATTAAGGCACAATCTTCTTCTTTGGATGTTACTGGGAATGACAGATGCCCAATGCCATTATCACTATAATACCGACAGTGGTTGTTTGAGCCAATGCCATTCAGGTAACCACAAAGTTAGTTTCTCCCAAATGTTTCTGAATCCCCAGGAAGTGTCATCTTGAGCCACTCTTTGTAGGATATTCTGTGTTTTTTTTCCCCCGATATTTTTGTAATCAGTCAATTGTGTCCCATTTGATCTACATATATACAGCAACCAGCATTAATTACAATGCATGCCACTCCTTGTAAGGCTTGTCATAAATCTAATACCATTCGATTCAGGCATACTATTTTTGCAATCTTGCTTTCTCCTTTTGTAGTGCCTGGACTGCACCCAGAGTGTTATGACCAGGTCAAGAGGAAGTGGAAAAACCATGGGGCGACCATCATCTGCCCAGCAGCTTCTGGACCACCACTCTCCCACCTGGAGCCAGTCCATTTCTACACGCCCAAGGCCACGTTCATGCCCAAGAGGCTGTGCAAGGCCTCTGACCCATGCTGCCATCCAGGCCACAGGAGAGGCAGTGCCAGCGTCCATGGAGCTTCTGATTTTCAAAAGCTCCAATATTGGAAATAAAGGGTATGGGAACCTTCCCTCATAGTGTGTGCTGGGGATGAAGAGGGAAGGTGGGCTCAGGGAACTTGCAGAAGTTCCACTATCACCAGCATTCGTTCTCGTGGGAGACTCCAACTTCCCTGATACATGCTGGAAATACAATACTGCGCAGAGGAAGCAGTCCCGGAGGTTTCTGAGTGTGTGGAAGACAGCCTCCTGACACAGCTGGTTCAAGAGCCTACCCAGGGAGGTGCCCCGCTAGACCTGCTCTTGACTACCAGAGGAGGACTGGTGGGAGGTGTGAATGCTGGGGACTGTCTTGGGCAGAGTGACCATGAAATCCTAGAGTTTTCAATCCTTGATGATGTCAGAAGGGAAACTAGCAAAATCGCTCTCTGGAACTTCTAGAGGGCAGACTTTAACCTGCTGAGGCCTGTTTTGCAGGGTTCCCTTGGGAGTCACTCCTGAAGGGTAAGGGGGCCCAGGAAGCCTGGACGCTCCTTGCTCCAACAGGTGCCTCCTGTCTTCCTGTCTCATCCCTGAAGGCATCGAAAGAACCTGGAGCCTGATAGCCAGGCTCCTGGGGATCGAGGGCGTCTTTGCTGAGCAGGACGCATATGGCAGGAATGTTTCTCTTCACTGTTGAGGCATCAAGGCCTGCCTCAGGCACAACGGGTTCGCAGATCTCCTCGATCTACGTAAAAAGCACTGTGGTGTTCTGTGGAGTTCTTTGAGCCTCCATTTCATGATTTCTACACACATAATATGAGAAAAAGCTCAATAATTCTCTTCAGACAGGATCTTCTGTGAAGCCATCTTATTCGCGATTGCCATGGCGGGCGTCCTGCAAGCAGGAGCGCACAGTAACAGTTCATCATCACCTTATATTCCTACTGCCCGACACCTCATTCCCCCCATTTCCTCAGTGGCTGAGTGCTACAGGTTCACAAACTTCTCGACACCTTTCTGTACCACATATGTACAATTTTATTTGACCAACCGTTAATTTGTCTGTTTCCTTTTTATTCCTTTCTCACGCGTGACAAGAGGGCCCGTGATCTTTGTTTTCACTGATTTTGTGCTGCTCATCCTGTTTCTCTTACCTGTCTTCCTTATCTTGGGACACTGGGACCGTCCCCGTATCTGCTTCCCCTTATCTGCTTATTTTATCATACTCCAAACTGCTGTGCTCCCGTCACGCCTCCACAGTCCCTTTTCAATATGCGAGGTTAGTGGATTCTCCACCACAAAACCACCTTCTATTGCAGAAACACTACTTTTTTTCTCACACCGGTGTCTGTGAGCACCGAGTGGATGCGCTGAGGATGGGAAGCAGCCCCATGCTGCAGCGCCTGTCGGCATCTCAAACTGCAGGGCCCTTCGTGAAGTCACAGTGCCCTTCCATAAGCCAGGTGGTGGTGCTGAGAGCTCTGCCGTCACTCG
>NW_023309639.1:0-1234 GCF_011077185.1 Oxyura jamaicensis
GGGGGGCTGTGCCGGGGGGGCTGTACCGGGGATGGGGTGGCACCGGGGGGGCTGTCCCGGGGGGGCTGTCCCGGGGGGGCTGTACCGGGATGGGGTGGTACCGGGGGGGCGGTACCGGGGGGACTGTCCCGGGGGGGCTGTTCCGGGGGGGCTGTACCGGGATGGGGTGGCACCGGGGGGGCTGTCCCGGGATGTTCCCTCCCGGGGGGTCCGCCCTGGCCCCCCCCCCTTGTCCTCCCCCCCACTCACCCGCGCTCCTCGGGCATCCTGGGCGCCTCCCGCCGCCGGGCCCGCGGCCGAACCGGGCCGAGCCGGGCCGGGCCAGGGGCGCTGGGGAACCGAACCGGGCCGAGCCGAGCCGGGCCGGGCCGGGGGGGGGGGGGGGGAGGGAGGGGGACAGGAACCCGGAAGCGGCTGGGGGAGGGGAGGGAGGGGGTTGGGATCCGCCGCCCCGCCCCGCCCCGCCCGGTCCGACCCGGCTCGGCTCGGCTCGGTGCAGCCCGGTTCGGTCCGGCTCGGTTCAGCTCGGATCAGCCCGGTCCGGCTCAGCTCGGCTCGGCCCGGTTGGGTTCGGCCCTGTTCGGCCCGGTTCGGCCCTGTTCGGCCCGGTTCAGCCCGGTTCAGCCCGGTTCGGCTCGGTTCAGCCCGGCCCGGCCCGGCCCGGCGCGGGGCGCAGCGCGTGGTGCTGAACGGACAGCGCCCGGGGGCCCTCCCGCGGGCACGCGCACGGCCCGGGCACGCGCGCACACGCAGCCCCCCCCCCCCCCCATCCCCCCCACCCCTCCCTCCCGTCCTCCCTTACCCCTGGGAATGCCAAAGGCCCCCCAGCGCCCCGCCCCTCCCAGTGCTCCCAGCGCTCCCAGTGCTCCCAGTGCCCCCCACCACTCCCAGTGCTCCCAGTGCTCCCAGTGCTCCCAGTGCCCCCATCCCTCCCGGTGTTCGTAGTGCCTCCAGCCCTCCCAGTGCCCCCCCCACCACACCCAGTCCTCCCAGTGCCTCCCATCCCTGCCAGTGCCTCCACCCCTCCCAGTTTCCCAGTGCCCCCAGTCCTCCCAGTACCCCCCACCACTCCTAGTGCTCCCATCCCTCCCAGTGCCTCCATTCCCCCATTACTCCCAGTGCCCCCATCCTTCCCAGTGCCCCCTACCACTTCCAGTACCCCCCACCACTCCCAGTCCTCCCAATGCCCCCCACCCCTCCCAATGCCCCCCACCCCTCCCAGTACCCTCCACCC
>NW_023309640.1:0-277 GCF_011077185.1 Oxyura jamaicensis
GGGGGGGTTTTGGGGTGCTGGGGGGGAAATTGGGGTGCTGGGGGGGGTGGGGAATTTGGGGGGGGGGCTTCACCTTGCTGGAGCTGGACGTCGGCGGGGGGGCAGCGGCAGGCGCGGGCGGCGGCGGCGCGGGCTTCGTCCTCGCTGCGCCCCACGACCCAAAGCCCCTCGGGGGGGTCCCCTTCGGGGGGGGCCCCCCCGGGGGGGTCACTTTCGGGGGGGTCACCCTCGGGGGGGGCCCCCACCCGGTACGCCGGCACCCGGTGCCCCCACCACA
>NW_023309640.1:377-1175 GCF_011077185.1 Oxyura jamaicensis
CCCCCCCCCTGGGGGATTTTGGGGCACCTGGGGGGATTTGGGGGCACTCGGGGATTTGGGGACCCCCCTTGGGGGCATTTGGGGGCACTGAGGGGAATATGGGGGCACCTCAGGGATGTGGGGACCCCACTCCTGGGAATTTTGGGACCCCCCCTGGGGGATTTTGGGGCACCCGGGGGGATTTGGGGACCCCCTCGGGGGATTCTGGGGCACCTGGGGGGATTTGGGGACCCCCCTTGGGGGCATTTGGGGGCACCTGGGGGATTTGGGGACCCCCTCCCAGGAACTTTGGGACCCCCCCCCGGGGATTTTGGGGCACCCGGGGGGATTTGGGGCACTCAGGGGAATTTGGGGGCACCTGGGAATTTGGGGACCCCTCCCCCAGGGATTTTGGGAACCCGCCCCGGGATTTTGGGGCACCCGGGGGGATTTGGGGACGCCCCCGGAGGCATTCGGGGACACCTGGGGGATTTGGAGACCCCCCGGGGGGATTTAGGAATTTGGGGACCCCCCCGGGGGGATTTAGGGACCCCCCCCAGTGGATTTAGGGTCACTTGGGGGGATCTGGAGACATCCAGGGTGACTTGGGGACACCCGGGGGGCACTTTGGGACCCCCCCCGGGGGGATTTAGAAATTTGGGGACCCCCCCGAGGGGATTTAGGGACCCCCAGAGGAATTTGGGGACCCCCCCCAGGAGGCTTCAGGGACCCCCCAGTGGATTTAGGGTCACTTGGGGGGATTTGGGGGCAATCAGGGCGACTCGGGGACACCCGGGGGGCACTTTGGGACCCCCCCCC
>NW_023309640.1:1275-2052 GCF_011077185.1 Oxyura jamaicensis
CCCCCCCCCCCCCAAATAATGTCCCCCCCCCCGGTGTCACCTCGCGGGCGCGCTGGGCCATCTCCCGGCACCGCAGGAACCATTGGCTCTTGAGCAGGTACTCGATGACGTCCCCCGAGCGGCTGCGCGGACATCGAGGCCACCCGGGTGTCCCCAAGGGGCTTGGGGACACCTGGGGGGGGGACATCGGGAGAGGGGGGGGCCGCGGGGGGGGGGTACCTGCAGATGGGCAGCGTCATGGGGTGGTCCTGGGAGCCGCGGTACAGCCCCCGCTCGGCCAGCGCCGCCACCAGGCGCTCGCGGGCTTCGAAGCGGTGGACGCCCTGGGGACACGGGGACAGGGCTGGGGACACGGGGACAGGGCTGGGGAGAGAGTGGGGACACGGCTGGGGACAGGGCTGGGGACACGGGGACAGGGCTGGGGACAGGGCTGGGGACACAAGGACAGGGCTGGGGAGAGGGTAGGGACACGGGGACAGGGCGGGGACACGGGGACAGGGCTGGGGACAGGGCTGGGGAGAGGATGGGGACACGGGGACAGGGCTGGGGACACGGCTGGGGACACATGGACAGGGCTGGGGACACAGTGGGGACATGGGGACAGGGCTGGGGACAGGGCTGGGGACACGGGGACAGGGCTGGGGACACGGGGACAGGGCTGGGGACAGGGCTGGGGACACAAGGACAGGGCTGGGGAGAGGGTAGGGACACGGAGACAGGGCGGGGACACGGGGACAGGGCTGGGGACAGGGCTGGGGACATGGGGACAGGGCTGGG
>NW_023309641.1:153-1329 GCF_011077185.1 Oxyura jamaicensis
GCTTATAGTGATAAGAAAGCTTAGCAGGCGACCTTGTAAAATGCAGACAACTAGACTCCTTAGGACAATTAGGTGAAAATCACGGTGTCAAGTCAGATAAGTGAAGAAACATTACCACTTCAAGCAGTAAAAATGTCAAAAGAAATTTGAAATTTAACAGGCCGGCAACTGAAGGCCATGCATTGTTTGTGAAGTATCAGATAGATTGTGAACCTGGATTACTCACTCACTCAGTGGGGAAACAGGGGAGGGTCTTGTCATCAAAAAAGTATATAAACTGTGTTTTGGAACTTGTAGATGCGCTCTCTCCTGCTTGTGGGGCGCCCGCCATTGCAATCGCGAATAAATTACTACTTCACTGAGATCCTCGCCTGAGCCTAAGTTATTGGCTACGGAGTGTTTCTCACAATTTGGGGGCTCGTCCGGGATCCAGTCACCTACTGGGGAGCCTCACCGCCGCAGCAGCAGGAAGGCATGCCCCGCTGATTTCAGCGGTCCTGTGCATCGACGGTGGCAGTTCTGCAGAAAGCTGACAGAGGGCCCGAGACTGGTTAAAGAGGCAGGATCCGTGAAGTAGTGGGGAAAGGAAGAAGGTAGGCACTCCAGGTTTTTAAGAATCGATCCGGCAACTCTGTGCACAGACCAAGGTAAGAAATATTAAGTATTGCCTTGGGGGTCGGGTGATCTGGTGTATGGTAAGCCTTTGCACGGGGAAGTGCTGGCACTACACCAGGGGAATCTGGTGTACGGTACCCCTTGCACGGGGAAGTGCTTGGAAGTACACCAGGGAATCTGGTAAACTCAGGTGTGCGGTAACGCTTGCACGGGGAAGTGCTTGGCGGCACACCCCCATTTTTCAGTACGTTGGTGTGTGGTACACTGCAGAAGGGAAATTTCTGTAGCACATACTGGCGAGGGTTAGGAAAGATGGGAAATATGAGTTCCAGGGGACAGGGAGATATCCCTGGGGGAGTGCCTACCGACTGTCCTTTAGGAAGGATGCTGAGAAATTGGAAAAAATAACCCCAAAACTAAAGAGAAAGATAGGAAGAAGATGGTTAAATATTGTGTATCAGTCTGGACAAAAGAACCAATTAAAGGAACTGCAGTATTTTGGCCAAAATACGGGTCTGACAAAGATTGGGTATGTCAGGCCTTAAACTTGTATGTTAATAA
>NW_023309642.1:0-1015 GCF_011077185.1 Oxyura jamaicensis
CCCGCCGCCTCCAGCGCACCGACGGGAGGTGCCATGACCCCCCCCCCAAATGATTAGTGGCAATTTGGGGACAGGGGGGTGACAGAGAGGTACCTGTGTGGAAATTGGGGGGCAGCTTGGGGATGCTGCTCTCTGCCCAAAGGAGGGAACATAAGTGGGACATAAGCCCCCTTATGAGGGGGATGGGGACATTTCAAGGGGGGGGGGACAACCCAGGCTACTTCCCCCAAAAGGAGGCTGGGGATGGGGACACAGCAGGGACAGGGGGCATTCCGGGGGGGGACACTGAAACTGGAGCCACTGCGGGTGGACAGCAGCAGGGTGGCACCGCTCCGTGTCACCGCCCACGACAGGCACGAGGCCACCGGCACGGGGATACTGTTGTCCCATACCATGCCCCAGGGGGCTCGGGGGCCACTTTGTGGGGGTGCCACCCCACGCCACGTCGTTGAGGTCTCGTGTGTAAAGCAGCGGGGGGTCCCTGCGGCGTGGGGAGCCCCTTACCGGAGCCGGTGTTCTTGCCGTCGCCCCCGATGAGCGGCACGGTGATGGCGGTGACGCCGTCGGCCGGCATGGTGGTGTAGACGACGGGCAGGGACTGCACCACCATGGGGATGGTCTGCAGGTTGCCCATCTTGCTGGGCAGGTTGACCGAGGGGATGGTGTGGATGACGTGCAGGATCTGCTGCCCGCCGCTGCCCTGCGACGACGCCAGGATGGAGCCGGGCGACAGCACGGCCGGGATGGCCGAGGCGGCCGAGCCCAGCGCCGGGGAGGCGATGGACACGGTGGGCGCGGCGGGGACGGGGGGCGCCACCAGCAGGGGCGACGAGTGCACGGGGGGCGGCGGCGGCGGCGGCGGGGGCTGCGTGGCGGGCGGCGGCGGAGGGGCCTTGGCCTTGTTGAGGGAGAGGTCGACGGGCTCGGCCTGCGGCTGCCCGCAGTCGGTGGCCAGCAGCTCCTCGGGCGGCTCCGTCTTGATGTCGGCCAGCAGCACCGGGGGCTCCAGGGGGGG
>NW_023309643.1:0-388 GCF_011077185.1 Oxyura jamaicensis
GGGGCGGGGACAGGGACGGTGTGGAGACGGGGACGGTGTGGGGACAGGGACAGGGACGGTGTGGGGACGGCGTGGGGACAGGATAGGGACGGGGTGGGGACAGGGACGGGGTGGGGACGGCGTGGGGTCAGGGATGGCGTGGGGACAGGGTCAGCGTGGGGACAGGCCAGGGGTGCAGTGGGGACAGGGGTGGTTGTGAGATGGGGATGGGACAGGGACTTACGGGGACAGGTTTGGGATGGGGGCAGGGACTCGATGGGGGTAGGATGGGGACAGGGATGGGATGATGGAGCAGTGGGGACAGGGACAGTGAGACTGGGATGGGGATGGGACAGGGAGTTATGGGGACAGGGATAGGGACAGGGATGGGATGGGAATGGGTTGAGAT
>NW_023309643.1:488-2039 GCF_011077185.1 Oxyura jamaicensis
ATGGGGACAGGGATAGGGACAGGGATGGGATGGGAATGGGTTGAGATGGGGACAGGGACCTCATGGGGACAGGGACGGGATGGGGACAGGGACGGGATGGGGACAGGGACGGGACTGGGATGGGGTGGGGACAGGACAGGGATGGGGACAGGGAGTTATGGGGACAGGGATGGGGGGGGGGATGGGATGGGGACAGGACAGGGATGGGGACAGGGATGGGGACAGGGATGGGATGGGAATGGGTTGAGATGGGGACAGGGACCTCATGGGGACAGCGACGGGATGGGGACAGGGACGGGACTGGGATGGGGTGGGGATGGGATGGGGACAGGACAGGGATGGGGACAGGGACCCGGAGGTGCTGGGATGGGGACGTGGGGTAATCGGGGCCGGGCCCAGCCCCACTGCCCAGCCCCAGCTGTTGCACGAGGCCCCGCCCCCTCCAGCTGTGCGCGAGGCCCCGCCCACCTCGGGGGCGGAGCCACAACATTAGCCCCACCCACCTCGAAGCCGACCGATGCCCGGCTGTATGCGGAGGTGGTGTGATTGGCGGGGGGGGGGGGGGGGGGGGGGGGTGGGGATGGGGGGGGGGCCCTGTTAACCCCCCCCCCCCTTTTTGGCCCCCGCCCCCCCCCCCCAGTCTGCAAGTTCACGGTCCACGAGCGCTGCGCCCGCAAAGCGCCCCCCAGCTGCATCAGCACCTACGCCAAGTCCCGCAAGGAGGCCGGCGTGAGTGACGCCCGTCCGTCCGCCTGTCCGTCCCGTCCGCCTGTCCGTCCATCCACCTGTCCGTCCATCCGTCCTGTCCGTCCATCCGCCTGTCCGTCCATCCACCTGTCCGTCCATCCGCCTGTCCGTCCATCCACCTGTCCGTCCGTCCGCCTGTCCGTCCATCCACCTGTCCGTCCATCCACCTGTCCGTCCGTCCGCCTGTCCGTCCACCCGTCCCGTCCGCCTGTCCGTCCGTCCCTCTGTCCGTCCACCCGTCCCGTCCGTCTGTCCGTCCGTCCTGTCTGTCTGTCCGTCCATCCATCCCGCCCGCCTAGTTGTCCGTCCGTCCATCTGTCCGTCCACCCGTCCGTTTGTCCGTCCACCCATCCCGCCCGTCCGTTTGTCTGTCCGTCCGTCTGTCCGTCAGTCTGTCCATCCCGTCCACCCGTCCGTTTGTCCGTCCCTCTGTCCGTCCACCCATCCCGTCCACCTATTTGTCCGTCCGTCCACCCGTCCGTCTGTCCGTCCGTACCCCTCCCATCTGTCCGCCTGTGCCCCCCCGTCCATCTGTCCGTCCGTACCCCGTCCGTCCACCCGTCTGTCCATCCATCCCACCCGTCCGTCAGTCCGTCCACCCATCCCGTCCATCCGTCTGTCCATACCCCCCCCGTCCGTCTGTCCATCCGTACCCCCGTCTGTCCGTCCGTACCCCCCACTCCCGTCTGTCTGTCCGTCCGTACCCTGTGCGTCCATCCATCTGTCCATCCATCCATCCCGTCCGTCCATCTGTCCGTGCACCCCGTCCGTCTGTCCGTCCGTACCCCCCTGTCCATCAGTCCA
>NW_023309644.1:0-1373 GCF_011077185.1 Oxyura jamaicensis
GGGGGGGTGTAGTGTCTGCACTGAGGATGGGCAGGGGACAGGGTGCCAAGGGTGCCAAGGCAGGGCTCAGGGTGCGCCCCCCTCCCTAAATACCACCCCACAAGTTTAGGGCACACAGCAGCACGGCCTGTCCCGTGCAGTGGGGACAGGGGGAGTGCCCCATGTACTGAAGGCAGGAGCTGCCCCACTGTGATGGGGACAAGGACAGCCCCGTGGTGTCCCGGCGTGGGCAGGGTGCCCCACGGAGCACCCCAGGGACACTGGTGGCTGGGGTGGAGGGGGGGGTCCCATGGCACTGCTGCCTGTCCTGTTTGCATGTGTGGTCAGGCCACAGCCGGGGACTGTTGGGATGTCCCAGTGTCAGGATGTCACCAGTGTCGGGATGTCCCCAGTGTCAGGATGTCCCCGCTAGCTGGACAGGTTTGGGGTTGCCCCCGTCCTCCCCCAGACAGAACTGCCTCGGGTCCCAGCAAAACAGCACCGAGGCAGGAGCCGGAGAGGAGCGGGGTGGGTGCAGGGACAAGGGGACATTGCTGCACTCCTGCCCCGTCCCTCCTGCCTGGGCCGGGGCCAGGTCCCCGGGGTGGCTCCGCACCACTCCGTGGCAATGGGCAGGGAGCCGGAGGTGACACCTGGCAGGGCAGGCAGCGAGGCCTGTCCCCAGCGGCCACCAGGTCCCCGTGTCCCGGGGTGAGCGGCAGCCGCCTCCCACGACGGCGCACTGCCACCTCCTGGGGACCGCGGGGACGGTGCTACCCGGGCATGGGACAGGGCCCGGGGCTGGCACCCCTGCAGCCCTGTCCCCAGCAGGGAGGTGGCGAGGTGACGAGCAGAGCCTTCGGTGGTGGCCCCCAGCGTGGTGGTGGCACAGGGTGACAGAGCCGGGGGTGGCCGCAGCCACAGTCCCTGGCACCTTCCTCCTGCAGCTCACGGGGAGCCCTTGGGCTCCCCAGCCAGAACAAAGCCACCAAAAATCACCCAAAGTCTGCACCGGGGGGAGGCAGGGCCCCCCCCAGCCCCGCTCGCCACATGGGGAAACTGAGGCAGGCTGACCCCACACCCCGACAGGGACAACGAGGGCAGATGGCTCCCCCCGCTCCTCCAGCATGGCTTTGGGGCTTGGCATCCCAAAACTACGTCCCCTCTGTCCCCTTGCCCCCAGCAGCACGAGGGGGGGGGCTGAGCTGTGCTGGCAGCGCCCCAGCGCCGGCCGGATGGCCGCATCCTTCCCGCCCCGCCGCCCGCAGCGCCCCGGCCCCGGCCGTGCTCGTGGCTGCTTCACCCCCGGGCACCCGGCTGACGTCCGAGCCTGGCGAGCTCGGGAGTTATGTCGGGTTTGTTTTGTTTTGTTTTCTTTTTTTTTTTTTTTTTTT
>NW_023309645.1:0-7112 GCF_011077185.1 Oxyura jamaicensis
GGGGGGGGGGGGAGCCTTTCATCTTTGTAATCCCCAAAAAGAGCTTTTTAATCCCCAAAGCTCCCGGCCCGGCGGCAGGGACCGCGTCCTTCTGCTCTCTCAGGCGTTCTCCGCCCCCGCTCGCCCCCATCCCGGCTCCGAAGAAAACCGAGGAAATTGAAGAAAAACGCCCGATAAAAAAAAAAAACGTCGTTTTGGGGCTCCAGGCGAGCCCCGCTGTCGGTTTGGGGATCCATCGGCGCCGGGGGTGCCGGCGTCTGGCTTTCGTTACCCCCTGGTTCGGGGCAAAAACACTAAAAAAAGGCAAAAATCCCTGAGAACGTCCGAAAACGGCCGGCGGCTGGAGGAGCTTTTCCCAATTCCTCTCGTTTTTTTGGGGGCGAATTCCTCGGGTCGGGAGCCCGAGCTCCGTCCCAGCGCAGCCGGCACCCCGACGGCCCCGCCGCGATAGAGCGCCGAGCGTCTGGGCGGCTAATTAATCCTCCTGGTTCGTTATGACGCCGGATGGTTTGGGAGAGCGAAGATCCGCCGGGCTTCGCTGCGGTTTCGTCAAAAAAACGTGCGGTTTGGGATTTTGTGGAGGATTCGTGGGCAGCGATTCCTGGCTCGGACGGCCGAACCGTGCGGCTTCCAGGGAGAAACGGGGGAAAATAAGGGAAAAAAGGGAAAAATGAGCCTCGCCGGGCTGAATTTTGGGAGAAACCTGCTGGAAACGTGGAGAGCCGCGAGGGCAAGCGCCGGAGGGGCCGCGCGTGGCATCGCCCTCGGTAAATCGGGAGCCTCACGGAAGAATTTGCGGCTTAATTAATTAATTAATGGCCTCAAACGAAGCAACCGTGGTGTTACTGAAGCCGATCCTGGCGGGCACGGGGTGGCATCTGGGAGCTGCTCGAGTCCGAAGGCGACCTGGGGTCCTGCGGGACGCGGCAGCTTCTCCCCTGGAAGGCGCGGAGCAGGGGATGGAAGCGCTCGGGGTCCCGTCCTCCCTCGGAAGGAGGTTTTTGGCCCCAAAACGCCCGGCCGTCGTTTCGGTTCCGTCCGTTGAGCTTGGCAAGATGCGAGCGCTGGCTTGGAGACCAGATCTGCCGGGGAATTGAAGGAAAGGAAGAGAAGAAGCTGCACGGACGATGAATTTCTCGTACCGACCTCGGTGGGAGCCTGGCAGAGCCTCCCAGACGAATTTTGGGTCGAAAAAAAGCCGGATGCGGCAACGGGATTTCCACAAGCGGCCTCTCGCCAGGCCGGGCGCGGCGAAGCTCGGTCACCAGGTGACAGCAACCTCGTGGAATTAGGCGAGCTGATAGACCAATTAGGCCAGAACCGGTTAATTTTCCCAGCGCGAGCAGCCGCTGAGCGCGTCGGCGCTTCGTCTTCGTGGCTTCCCTTCCGAGATCCGTGCGGAGGCTTCGCAAAGACCCCCCCGTAGCAGGAGAGCCTCGAGGGTGCGAGGAGCTGGAGTCACATCCTTAGGGCTGGGCCACGGGTCCCGCTCAGGCCCCCGGAGC
Source organism: Oxyura jamaicensis (assembly GCF_011077185.1). Lineage (NCBI taxonomy): Eukaryota > Metazoa > Chordata > Aves > Anseriformes > Anatidae > Oxyura > Oxyura jamaicensis. The sequence continues at coordinate 1,506 of NW_023309645.1, forward strand.
ACCAACGTCAGGAGCAGGGGGCTCGGAGGCCGTTGACCGGCTCCCGTCCGGCTCTTCGCCGCCCACGGGTGGTCGCCGCCGGATCCCCAGGCGCTCGGCGAGGTGGTGAAGCCTGACGGTCCCACTGATGACCCTTTGCTAATTGTCTTTTTGTCCTTCCAGGTTCCCAGAAGGTGTGGCAGCGGTACGGGCTCTTCAGCGGTAGGATCTAAACGAGCACGTTGGGGACGGACGCGTGGGGACGGCGGCGCTCGGACGGACGCTCGGGAGCAAAAATGGTGAGGGGAGGGTTTCAAAAAGGGAAGAGCTTACAGCCTTCAGGGAGAGACCCCTGGGGTTGGCCTGGCACGAAACCCCGGAGGGCTTCAAAAGACATTTAGGGATGTGGGTTGGTGGAGGAGGACCCTTAGTGTTAGGTCAGGGGTTGGCCTTGGTGACCTTGGAGGGCTCTTCCAACCCAGATGATTCTGTGAGAGCCTTCTTGGAGGACTGTTGGGTCAGGGTTGGCCTTGGTGGTCTCAGAGGGCTCTTCCAACCACGATGGTTCTCTGAGAGCTCGGTGATGTGGTTTGGTGGAGGACCCTTAGTGTTAGGTCAAGGGTTGGTGTTGGTGATCTTGGAGGGCTCTTCCAACCACGATGGCTCTCTGAGAGCCTTAGTGGAGGACTGTTGGGTCAGGGTTGGCCTTGGTGGTCTCAGAGGGCTCTTCCAACCCCGATGGCTCTCTGAGAGCTCGGTGACGTGGTTTGGTGGAGGACTCTTAGCGTTAGGTCAAGTGGAGGACTGTTAGGTCAAGGGTTGGCCTTGGTGACCTTGGAGGGCTCTTCCAACCAAGATGGTTCTGAGAGAGCTCAGTGATGTGGTTTGGTGGAGGACTAAGGTTTAGGTCAGGGTTGACCTTGGTGACCTCGGAGGGCTCTTCCAACCACGATGGTTCTCTGAGAGCTCGGTGATGTGGTTTGGTGGAGGACCCTTAGTGTTAGGTCAAGGGTTGGTGTTGGTGATCTTGGAGGGCTCTTCCAACCAAGGTGGTTCTCTGAGAGCTCGGTGACATGGTTTAGTAGAGGACTAAGGTTTTAGGTCAGGGGTTGGCGTTGTTGATCTTGGAGGGCTCTTCCAACCAAGGTGGTTCTGTGAGAGCCTTAGTGGAGGGCTCTTAGGTCAAGGGTTGGCGTTGGTGATCTTGGAGGGCTCTTCCAACCACGGTAGTTCTGAGAGAGCTCGGTGACATGGCTTTGTGGAGGACTGCTAGGTCAGGGGTTGGCGTTGATCTTGGAGGGCTCTTCCAACCACGATGGTTCTCTGAGAGCTCGGTGACGTGGTTTGGTGGAGGACCCTTCGTGTTAGGTCAGGGGTTGGCCTTGGAGATCTTGGAGTGGTTGGATCTTCCAACCACGATGGTTCTGTGAGAGCCTTAGTGGAGGACTGTTAGGTCAGGGTTGGCCTTGGTGACCTTGGAGGGCTCTTCCAACCATGATGGTTCTGTGAGAGCTTGGTGATGTGGTTTGGTGGAGGACTCTTAGTGTTAGGTCAAGTGGAGGACTGTTAGGTCAAGGGTTGGTGTTGGTGACCTCGGAGGGCTCTTCCAACCCAGATGGTTCTCTGAGAGCTCAGTGACGTGGTTTGGTGGAGGACTGTTAGGTCAGGGGTTGGCCTTGGTGATCTCGGAGGACTCTTCCAACCACGATGGCTCTGTGAGAGCTCGGTGACGTGGTTTGGTGGAGGACTCTTAGTGTTAGGTCAAGTGGAGGACTGTTAGGTCAAGGGTTGGCCTTGGTGACCTTGGAGGGCTCTTCCAACCACGATGGTTCTGTGAGAGCCTTAGTGGAGGACTGCTAGGTCAGGGTTGGCGTTGGTGACCTTGGAGGGCTCTTCCAACCACAGTGGTTCTCTGAGAGCTCAGTGACGTGGTTTGGTGGAGGACTGTTAGGTCCAGGGTTGGCCTTGGTGATCTCGGAGGACTCTTCCAACCAAGGTGGTTCTGTGAGAGCCTTAGTGGAGGACTGTTAGGTCAAGGGTTGGCGTTCGTGATCTTGGAGGGCTCTTCCAACCCAGATGATTCTGTGAGAGCCTTATTGGAGGACTGCTAGGTCAGGGTTGGCCTTGGTGATCTCAGAGGACTCTTCCAACCACGATGGCTCTGTGAGAGCTCGGTGACGTGGTTTGATGGAGGACTCTTAGTGTTAGGTCAAGTGGAGGACTGTTAGGTCAAGGGTTGGTGTTGGTGACCTCGGAGGGCTCTTCCAACCACGATGGTTCTGTGAGAGCCTTATTGGAGGACTGTTAGGTCAAGGGTTGGCGTTGGTGACCTCGGAGGGCTCTTCCAACTCAGATGGTTCTGGGATGATTCCATAAATCTCCTCGCCTTCGCAGCGACCAATGCGTATCTTTGTGAACGACGACCGCCACGTGATGGCGAAGCACTCGGCCGTCTACCCCACGCAGGAGGAGCTGGAGGCGGTTCAGAACATGGTGTCCCACACCGAGCGCGCCCTCAAAGCCGTGTCCGACTGGATCGACGAGCAGGAGAAAGTCGGCGGGGAGCAGCCGGAGACGGAGGCCATGGAGACGGCGGCAGAGGAGGAGAACAAAGAAGGAGGGTAAGGCATCGAGCGGGTTGAGGTTGGCGAAAACGCTCTTGCTGGAGCTGGGGGGGGGGTGGTGGGGTCGCCGATTCCCTCGGCCGTGGGATTAATTTGGGGAATAACGCGGTGCTGAGCGATTCCTCCCCGCCCAGGACCGCCGCGGCAGGGCTCGTGCCTCCTGTCGGAGCTTCGCGGATGGATCCCTGAGCCCGGCTCCCGCCAACCTCCTGGTTCTGGAGCCGCTGCCATCGCGCCGTGTCCTTTTTTGCAGGGATCAGAAGGCCACGGAGCAGCTGACCAGGACCCTCCGTGGGGTGATGCGCGTGGGGCTTGTGGCAAAAGGCCTGTTACTGAAGGGGGACCTGGACCTCGAGCTGGTCCTGCTCTGCAAGGACAAGCCCACGTCGGACCTCCTGGAGAAGGTCGCCGACAATCTTGGAGTTCAGCTTGCTGTGAGTAACGCCTCCGCGTTGGCCTGCGCGTGTTGGGGGGAGCAGAACGAGCAAAATAAGTTCTCAAGGGCTAAAAAAAACCACCCCAGCCGGCGTCCCGCCTGCGTTGACCCGCTCCGCTCCCCCTTGGCTTGGGGTCGGACCTGTCGCCTTGCCCTGGAATCGCTTCCCCGACGCGCTCCGTCAGCCGAAGCGCTGCGCGCGCGCCTCGTGCGTGGGTTTGGTTCGGTTTCCCTCGGAAAAAGGCGTCCCGGGAAGAAGCCGGGCGGGCGCTCAGCGGTCCCCTTCCCTTGCAGGCTATAACCGAGGACAAATACGAGATCATCCAGTCGGTCGGTGACGCCGCCATTGTGATCAAGAACACAAAAGAGCCTCCGTTGACGTTGACCATCCACTTGACGTCGCCCGTGGTCAGAGAAGAAATGGAAAAACAGTTAGCTGGAGGTATGGAAGCCTGAGAGCAGCCGGCAGCCGGTCTGGAATCGTTTCTGTTGCTCATCCGTTGTTTAAAGCGTGCTCTTCAGTTTCATCCAAAGCGGCAAAAACGCTTTCCGGGCAAATCCCAAACTCCTCGAGACAGCCCTGACCTCACGGGCTCGTGGTTGCGGTTTATTTGGGCCGAGTTCCCCGAAACTGAGTAGCACCTTTCCAAATGGGTCTCTTACCTTTATTTTATCTTTATTTTATTTTATTCCTTTTTTTTTTTTTTTTTTTTTCCTTCGGCCTTTAGCTCACTGATGTGTGGTATTGTTGTATTTAATCATTTTTCTTTGTACCTAGCCATGTAAGTGGCCTGCACAGCGACGTATAAAAAACATAAATGGATACATTTAAAAAAAAAAAAAAACAAAAAAGAAGAGAAATTGAAGGCTTCTCGTTAAATGACTTGCATGTAAATGAGCTCGGATGTTACCGATAGTTTGTGTTGCAGCAAGAATGATGGTAGGTGCTCTGGCTCTCCTTGCTCGGCCGTTCGATCGGCCGAAGTTCAGAGCTCCGGGACGTGATGCAGAGTTTTGGATAAAGTTAGCCTCTCCATCCGGCCTCCAATTCCTCTCGGAGTAAGAATCCACGGGCGTTCCTGGTGGTTTTCTTCTCGCACTTGGCCGTGAGCGGTCCCGCACCGCGGGCCGCGCGCCTCCAAACGCTTGCTCCGTGCACTAGCCTTATCTAAAACCCTGGTCGTCGGCAACTTTTGACCTCGTTGGGAATCCGTAGCTTCAGTTTTGCTGCAGCACAGACGGGGAAATTTTCTTGTGCTCTCTTGCCTGTCTCTGGTTTTGATATCTGACCTCGTCTACCAAGTCAATTTTAGGGACGCTGGACCTTTGACCAACAGGACGCTCTCTGTCACGGGCCGGGGCCGGGGCAGCCAAGCCTTACGGGCGGAGGGGGTTCCCTTGATCCTAGCAAAGCTCTTTCCCCCCCCCCCGCCCCGGCTCCTTCACTAAAGCTACGCTCGGAGCCGGGGGGTTCACACCAAATTCCCCTCCGCCGCCTACCTCCTACGCTCCGACCGCGAGCCCTAAAAGGATCTCGGTCCTCTCCCGCGGAGCATCATCGCCCCCCAAAATCTTCCCCCCGCAGAACCGATTTCAGCCCCGTCCCCGACAATCCAACCTCCCCCTAATTAACGGCTCAGCGAGGCCGAGAGGCCAGCGTACTGCAGAGCCCCCCCGGCCGGCTAACGGAGCGAGATCACGATGGTTTGGGAGCCTCAGCTGCCCGTAGGGAGCTGCCTCATCCCCTCTCCACCTGACAGAACCCCCTTGGTCAAACTGTGCCTTGTCTTCTTATTCCATCCACGAATAGAAACGCTATCAGGCAACGACTCCCCGGACGTTCTGGACAGGCAGAAATGCCTTGCTGCCTTGGCGTCACTGCGGCACGCCAAGTGGTTCCAGGTTTGCATTTTGTTCTTATATTTGTCTTTAAGTAGAAAAATGCGTAAACCTTTTTAACGGGCTAACTTTTTGTTTACTTATTTCTGTTGCTTTTCTTTTTTTTTTTTCCCCTTTTGGCTTAAAATACTTCTTAACGTTGGACGCTAAGTTAGGCGTGCTGCACTTAGCGCCTGTCGCCGGCACAGCCGCTAAAGAAGCACTTAAGCGAAATTAAAACCTTGGAGAGGATCCTTTAGTCACGAGTAGATGCCTGGCGGCTGCTTTGTGCTAAGGGCAACGCCGCCTTGGTGCGCCCCGGTGGCCGTAAAAACGCCGCGCGGATGCCGTTGGCCCTTGACAAAGTAGCGCGGCCAAAGCTTTGATGTCTGCGGACGAGGCAGTCCGGGGGCTGTTTGCATTGAATGCGTTGTCTGCTTCTGATTCCTCTTCCAGGCCAGGGCTAACGGGCTGAAGTCGTGCGTCATAGTCATACGCGTGTTGAGAGATCTGTGTACTCGGGTTCCCACCTGGGCACCGCTGAGAGGATGGGTAATTGTCCCCTTTCTTTTGTTCCTTCGGGGTCCGGGTGCCGCTCCGCCCAGCCCGGATCCGTTCCCAGAAGTTAGCCGTAAGGACGGAAATGGAACCCCCCCCCCCCCCCCTTTTTCTTCGTCTTTTTCCCTAAAA